>NW_017307108.1:634063-655437 GCF_000935625.1 Nanorana parkeri | reverse complement strand
AATATAAAAAAAAAACTCAACACAAAAAAAAAAAAAAAAAAAATGAATAGCCTAATTGTTGCTACTAATTGTTGCTACATTAATAAATGGCAGCTTTCCCTGCTATACTCATTCTTTCTCTCTGGCACTGCCCTCTGAAGACACTACATTCTGTCTTGCTCCTGTTGATCCTCTGGTGTTTGAATAATACCTAGCTTAGCAAGTCAATATTTATGCAAGAAACCTGGATGGCTTTGCAGTCAATCAGGGTTGAGGGAAGCATTGAGAAGATAAGTGTGTGTTTCTAAAGCTGGCCATACACCTATAGATTTTCTATAGATTTTTCTTCTATCAGCCTATGGTTAGATGGAAAAAAAATGCAACAGATTCCTCCATCTATGCTACACTGTGTGGGTGGAGGAATCTCCCACTGGTCCAAGCTTCAGTATCTTGCTAGTCAGCCCCGCTGGCTGTCAAAATACCTGAACAATCTCATTGGATACAGGCATTGTTCGGGTATTTTGAGAGCCACCTGGGCCAGTTAGCAAGATACTGAAGCTTGGCCCAGTTGGAGGTTCCTCCATCCACACAGTTTAGCATAGATGTAGGAATCTGTTGCACTTTTTCCATCTGATCACAGGATGATAGAAAAAAATCTACAGAAAATCTATAGGTGAATGGCCAGTTTTAAAGCCTCTGCAGTTTACGACTAAAACATTAATTCTGGCAGAAATTATTTTAAGGACATTTACTTTTATCATTCTGTAAAAGTAAGTGCAGAGCTGTTGCATGTGGTTTTTTTTGTTTAATATGTTCTTGTAACTAGAAACCTGAAAGACAACTGTGCATTTGAATGATTATGTGAGTATAGATATACTTAGTCATGTGCTAAAATAACATTGATAGCTTTGCCTGTCTGAATTAGCTAGGTGTAAAATCAACAATTTGTTAGCGACCAATCATGATTTAGTGTGTATTGCTGTCTCCTCACATTAACAATGCCCAGCTCTTCATTGTTGAGTCCTATTTGTGAAAGACAGAATCAAAACCCTGACACATAAAAATTACGTTTTCTGGTGGATTTATTTTTTCCGTCAGATTGCGCAGCACCATCTGTACTAATTACCCCGTGGCATCTTGAGATACACAGAGCAGCACAATTTTTCTCAGAGGAACACTGAATTATATACAGTATATTAACCATGACAGACTTCTTCCTGCCTGCCCTCTAAAGGCTTCTGGGTTGAAATTGTAATTACATAAGTCTTATACTGCACTACATGGTCAAAGTAATTATAATGATTCATAATTAATAATTACCTTCTTCTGATGCCCCCCTGCTTGTGGATAGTTAGGTTTTTTTCGGTTTAGGTTTTTTTCAGAGCTTTATACAGTTCAATAATGTGTACAGCTAATGGCTATTTTAAAATATGGATATAATTGCTTAACACTTTAAACTGCCTTTCTTGCAATTCAAGAGCAGCGAACATATACTCCAGTGCTTCATACCCTCACAAATGATGTACATGTACTGACTCTGACCAATATGTTGTGATATTTGACAGCAAATGGGGTACATAGCATAGAGTACATAATACTCCCCATGAAAGGATGGGCTGGGACTCTACGGCCCACTAGGGAATGTTAGGTTGGAGGACCACCTGGCCAACCCATCAACTTTTTGAAGACAACAGTGTAGTACAAAAAGAATAGTAGTTTAAATTGTATTCATGATGCAAACATGTAATCAGACAAATTACCCTGTCTGGCTTCTCCATTTTTGTGCTCAGTGAACAACATTTAAGATCTATATAACAGGGGAGACACAGATGGCATTAAATACACAGTAATTATTCAAGCAAGTGTCACTAATAATGATGGCGATGACCAGTTACTGGTCAAGCAAGCATCGCTAAGTACGATGGTTTTAATGAATTTAGGTGGGCTAGTACCACATCCAAAAAAATAGTAAGATAATGGAAGAGATTCAGAAGAACCAACACGGACATAGAGGTTCCTAAGACAATATAAAATTTCTCTTTTTCTCTTTCTCATTAAAAACAATACATTTTTATTAAAGCATACAAAAGAAGAATTAAACAAACATATATAAAATATGTACACAAACAACAATTTGTAGCATGCAGAAATCTGATAAATAATCTAGTACCTCTGATAAAGCCTTCTGATGACCCTCTGTGTTTGTTACAGGCGGACAACATTTTGGATCACCTAGACCTGGGGTGTCAAACTCAATTTCTTTGTGGGCCACATCAGCATTATGGTTGCCCTCAAAGGGCCAGTTTTATCTGTAAGGCTATATAAATATATCTACTCTTTATCATATTAAATAAATGCCTCTACATTTAATTATTACTGGTTTTAGTAATAACTTAATAACTAGCTCTAAAATTACAAGTCCGATAAAGTAATAGCAATTAGTGTAACAGTGCGGACTCTCAGGTGGCTGTGCAAGTTCTATGGTGGGCTGTGCAGACTCTCAGGTGGGCTATGTGGGGCCTGTGGTGGGCTATGTGGGTCTATAGTGGGCTGTTTGGACTCTCATGTGGCTGTGCAGGTTCGTTGGTGGGCTGTGTGGACTCTCAGCTTGCTGTGCAGGTTCTATAGTAGGCTGTGTGAACTCTCAGGTGGCTGTGCAGGTTCTATGGTGAACAGTGCGGACTCTCAGGTGGCAGTGCAGGTGCTATGGCAGGCTGTGTGGACTCTCAGGTGGCTGTGCAGGTTCTATGGTGGGCTGTGCGAGTTCTCAGTAGGCTGTGCAGGTTCTATGGTGGGCTGTGTGGACTCTCAGGTGGCTAGACGAGTCTGTGCAGGGCTATGCAGACTCTCAGGGGGACTGTGCAGGCTCTATGATGGGCTGTGCAGGTTCTATGGTGGGCTGTGTGGACTCTCAGGTGGGCTGTGCCGGGTCTGTACAAGGCTGTGCGGACTCTCAGGTGGACTGTGCAGGGTCTATGGTGGGCTGTGTAGACTCTCAGGTGGCTGTGTGGGGGTCTATGCTGGGCTGTGTGGGGTCTTAGGAGGGCTGTGCGGTCTCACCAGAGGTCTCAGCTGGTCTTGGCAGGTGCGGGCAGCGTGGATCCACAGGAAGGAGGAGACTTGCTGCTGGCTCTGTAAATAGGGCCGTGATTTACAGGAAAGCTGCCCGGACCTTTCTGGGGACCTCGGCAGCCTTCCTGTGAAGCCAAGCTACTGTTTACAGTATGGGCTTTGGTTTAAAAATAAAAGTGTCAGTATCGGCGCTTAGTGTCCGGGCACTTTCATGAGTATGAGTACTCGTGAAAATGCCCAGTATGCGCACTGATACTGATACCAGTATCGGTGCTTCCTAGTCAGTATATCCAAAGTGTTCTGCCCTCTTCTCTGCTGCCAACTGCTGAGACAAGGTGGGGGTGGACACAAGGGGATGCCGCAGCTGCAGGAGAGATGTGAGGGCCACATGAAATGGCCTGGAGGGCCACATTTGGCCCACACGGCTTGTGTTTGATGCATGTGACCTAGACAGTCTCCTTACTCTTCACTCCTCTAATGTATAATATTCCTACATAAGTCTCTTGGGATCAGGGGCTCCTGATTTCCCTATCCAGAATATATTATGTGATGCATGGCTTTTAATATAGTTCCAGGAGTTCAATACCGGCATTGATCACTAGAGAACACGTATGGACTGTATGTATTTACATCAAATATGATATGTAATATATGAGAGATGCAACAGATTGGTTACTGGTTTAGTGGAGGTATGAAATTATTTTTCAGATTAATTTATGCTACAGAGGGTGGTTTGTGTATATATTTTGTGTATATTTTGTATACGTTTGTATAATTCTTCTTTTATGTGTTTTAATAAAGCTGTATTGGTTTTAATAAGAAAGAAAAAAATACATTTTTGATATTGTCTTAACTACCTTCAAAGTCCTGTATTGGTTCTTCCAAATCTCTTCCATTAAGTCACTAAGTATGATGAGGTTGATGGTACAGAGCTGAAATCACTGTATTACCCAGTTCTCAAGATGTAGTATTGATAACACAATCATGCAAATATAATAAGAAAAATTATCCTGTCAGATTTCTATATTTTTGTGCTCAGTAAAAAAAACATCAGTACAAAAACGTCAAAGAAACAGATAACAGGAAAACACAAACACAATAACTGGTCCCTAAGAATGATGAGGATGACCAGTATTTGATTAAATAAGTGTTGCTAAGTATGATGACAAATGGTACAGAACAAAAATCACTATAATAAGCACTCCTCAATATGTTACTATTAGTTATGTAGACATTGGCCATGTCTCTCTAGTGAGAGTGATGGAGAATAAGCACAATTAACAAGGATGTCATGATAAACTAATATTTAGCTGATATCCCTATCAGTGTTCAGTAAAATAAGACATTTTAAAAGATCCTGTCCAAATTAAGAACTTAATCTGTATTTTTACAATACATGATTGCATGTAGGAGGAAGGTTTGTATATACAGCAGTCTGCAAATGATGCAGACTTGGTTCACAATTCGGCTGCTTGCCCACCTCACTATGTCCACAGGTTATGAATGAACAGGAACACTCAGTATAAAGGATTGCTGTTCATTATAACAGAGGCTGCAGAAAAAGAGATTGAGGACTCTTGAGTCCTCAATCTCTGTTTCTATTTTTAAAGGGAAATATCAGGGGTCAGTTTAGACCCCTAATATTTCCCCAGAGCCCCCAACAGTAAAGTTTAAAAATATTTTTTTTTTTAAACAACTAAATTAAAATAAAATATAAAAATAAAAAGTTTAGAAAAATAGTCTGACCCTGTACTCCTGCATCTCTTCCTAATGATTCATCCCTTATTAAACGGCTCTGTCTAATGTTCCAGCTTGACATATACAGCAGTTAAACGGGCTGCTACTGCTGTGCTGCCTCTGTAGATAACCCATAGTTTTTTTGGAATGAAATGTTTGTTTGCAAACAAAGGGTATATGCATATAGTTAAAAAGAATTCTAAAAAACTATAGCTGACCTAAATCCATTACAATTTAGTTTCTCTTTACAATATACTGCAGAAAATAATGGCACTTAAGTTGTCTATACAGGAAGTCTGATGTTATTTTTCTAGTGAAACCAAGAGCAGGTATCAAATTGAATGTTATGAACAATACAGGCTCTTTTTCCCGCCAAGTTTTATAAATGAAGCCAAATGACTTTTTAACAACAGCAGAATATGAGCCTTGGAACAAAAACAGCTTGATCATTTTTATCTGTCCTGATCTGAAAGGAGATTCTTAAAATTTTCCGTATACTGGCATTAAATGTTAATTGACTCGTCCTCAGAGCAAGTTATTTAAAAATCATACAACATTACTTTATGCCTTTTACCATTTACCTGTAAAAATATAAGTTCCAGTTCTGCAAAGGCAACATAAATTCATCTGCAAGGAGGATATTATTTTAGTTGGCAAAAGCATAATTTTACAGATTAGCCATCGTTAAATGTAATTTCAAATAAAATGCATTTATATGATGATGCTCATATCTAAATCCATGTTTCATGTATTGACTATCCTGTGTTTCATAGTTGAGAGGACATACTGGGACTTGGAAGTTCTACAAAGCCTGCATCCTACTCTCTATATCTAGGGGTCGTGTGCTCTTTCCTGAACTTTTAAACTTTTATGATGATTAAGGATGAGTGAAGTAACTTTTGCTAAAGTGATTTTTCTAAGAAATGAAAATGTGAAATGTCAGTAAAGCAAAAACTCTCAGTTGCTTTGTTGAAATTCACTTTCACTTTGATCAAAAATGACCTACTGTTTTTTATTTTCTATATGTAGAAGGTAATATATATGTATATGTATTTTGGGGTGCATTTGCTATAATTTACTTTTATTTCATATTACTTTATGTTTGTTTAATTTAATGCCATTTCTGTATTTGCCTTGTTTTTTTTTTACATTGGGGGATTTATTATATGTTTTTTTCTTTTTGTCAAAGAAAAATGCTAAATAATTATGCTAATGAGTGGTCATATTTTGACATATATATTTCAAAGCAGCTTCCTTCAGCTTCCAGGGTCATATAAAGCTCATTGTACTTTTAAAAACGGGCAACAAATTATTTTCAACTTCCCCCAAAATTTTTATGAATTCTCCTGGTTTTTACCAAAATTGGGGGAAATGAAAATTCTCTATCTCACTCATCTGGAGTAGTGATAGGCAAATCTGCATGGGTTCATTAAGGGTTCAACATTTCTTGTTAAACATTTGCTAAACCCAAACTTAGAGGTGAATTGCAAGGAAATCTATGAGGGGCAAATCTTGTAGTTAATTTCTTGGGATGTTGGGCACTGTCACGGGGAATATATACCAATGCAAAACAATATTGTACAGTGGGGAGAGTGTCTTTTAATGCAGGGCAACAATAAAAGTCCTTTAAATAACATGCTTGGGGGATGCTTTAAAGCTGTACATGGTGTTGCAAAACAGTATGATTTTTAGGGATAGTCCAAGCAGCCATGTACTCTGTGCAGTGCACATTTGGCTGTGGAACTGATTTTTTTTTCTTTTAAAATTAACTTGGCTTACATATAGCATCCCAATTTGATTAATTTCACTTTGAAAAAAATGTTTTTTTCAGGCAGCTTTAGCAGCATCATTTGTTTTTTCATCACATATTAATAGACCTACTTTGACCAACAGATTGGCCTGATTGGCCAAATTGGCCAGTAGTTGGCTGCAGCTGTCCCTGTTCTCACTGATGCGAAACCATTCTGCGACTGGCCAATTTCTGTCTATCTCCTATTAACAATTAAGAAACTTCAGTTGATACAAAATTGCCCAGCAGCAGGATATTTTAATAAGGGAAAATTGGCTAAAATATTCTAGAGAGAAAGAGTGCAAGCAGTTGATTTACTACATGGATTATGAACCACAGATGACACAGCAGTGCAAATTGGCCAGCAGTGGGACAATTATAAACATCTGAGGCTTTACTACAAGAATTAAGATACTGCAAAGGATACAGCAAGGTAAAATTGACCATTAGCAGGACAGTATTTTTTGGTAATAGCAGGACGAAATGTACTAGAGACAAATAATACGGACAGGTGTTTTTCTTCAAGAATTAAGAAACCTCAGATAATACAGTAGTGTAAAATAGGCCAGCAGCTGGACAGTTTTAATCAAGAACAATAGGTCTAACAGGCACGTGTCTGTGCTCGATTAGCATCAACGGGCTGCAAAGACTCCTAATGTCTTCTTATAGAGGACCTATCACCACTTAAGTCCTATCACATAGGGGACTGAAATCACGAAGCGCACAGCTCACCCCTATCACGCGTCCCCGAAATCCACATTCGGTGCACGGATGACTCTCTTCCAGAGTAAAAGGCTCAAAAACTGTGGAACGAGCACACGATAATCTTCCAATGAAATTCAAACTTTATTCCACATGCATCTGTACAAAGCACAACCTCTGACGCTTTTCTGCCTTACTCGGCCTTAGTTATCACATAGGGGGCTTGTGAGTTAGGAAATTGTTTAGGTTCAGTATCACTCAATAAATACCTTCAATACTTTGAAAGTAGTATAGGTGATAAATGTAAAAAAAAAACACATGCATTCACTGTGTAAGGGTGGTGGGAGCTTTGAACCAAAAACAGCCCAGGTCCAGAGCACTAAATCTTCTGACAGCAATATAGAGAAAAGCTGAAAAACATAGTGGATTTATTATAAATGTTTGCTATGTTTAGATTACAGCAAAACAGTAATTTTAAAGATCAGAAACAACAAACTTCTCATTAATATTTCTCTACTGCAACAATATGGAAGCATCCCTAATTGCCTTTATTATGTTGGGTGGTCTTATTGACCAATACTGTAGACTGGATCAGGAGGTGGAAAGGGGTGGGCTCACATTACACTTTCTACAAAAAATGCATAAAATTGCACTTTTTGCCTGTGGCATCACCTTCTTGTGAAATCAGGTACTACAGTTAGTACCTGCATTATGTGGTCACGTCAGTCAAACAGATCTGGTGTTTTGTGATATAGGGCAATAGGAGGTGAAGATCTTTCATGCTAATAAATAGAGAGCCCCAGTCTACAAGGTATGACAGTTTTTCTTTGAAATGCTCTTTGTTGCAAAATTGAAGAGCCAGTTAGCCACATCTAGGAGCCAACAGTGATAACAGTCAGGATATTTCCACTGACACCAAGAGGAAAGGCTAACAATAAAGTAGACAGTAGGTTGAAAATAAAGCGTACTTTTCAGTGAATTAATATTTTGAATTATTATTTTTTATATAACTTTCACATTTTTAAGCTTTCAGTTTGATATGTTATGGTATAAAATGTAGACAATTGTTGATTAGCCATATGAGGGAACCTTCGGTGCCTCTGTGCACTTACTTTGCCTCACTCTTGACAGCCGTTGAAATAAAACATCTTCCACACAGGGAGTGCATTACTTTTAGTGAGTCAGGTGAATCGAAGCAGCCGAGTGCAGCCGAGTGAATGACCGATCTGAAGTGAAGTGAGCCGAACACTGTTCGGATATTCACTTCAGGCTGGTATGGCTAATTTCAGCCGTACATCGGCTGAAATCAGCCGTACATCGGCTTGCTTCGTGTGGCTTCGGGTCGGCCGAACATGCTCAGAATGTTCGGCCGACCCGAAGTGCAGAAGGAGTTCGACTCAGCCGATCCAACATCTGGATCGGCTGAGCCGAACCCCCGGCAGGCTACTCACTGCTGTTCGGGCTATTCTTAAAGATCCCAAACAGCAGTGAGTGAATAGCTTGGCTGTTCTGCTCGGTCCCTCAGAGGTACCGAGCAGAACAGAAAAAAGTAAAAAAAGTAAATATCAAACGATTGTGTGGAGCTAGCAGTGACAGCTAGCTCCGCCCAATAGTTTCCTATTTTCGGCGGCTCTGCTGTTGTAGAAGAATAAAAAAACTCTCCCGGGCGCTCTGGGAGCCTCCCGTTTCTTGGTCAACAGGTCCTGAATTCCTGCTGGATCATCCAGAAGAAACCACAGCTGATGTCGTCAGTCTTTTAGATCCTGACAACGATCCGGAGATTCGTCCTGAAGGGAGAGTTAGGCTGTCTGGAGATCAGTGTCCCTGGTTAGCTGTTAACCAGGGACGCTGATCTCTCTGCAAGTGGCCGGCTTGGTCCGCCCAGCTGGCAGAAGCAGGCTGTCGGCCGGCCAATGGCTGGCTGCTCGGCCAGCTTCGGCTTTCAGCACGGCTCAGCCGAGCCGATGCATATGCGTTCGGCTCGGCCGAGCCGCTCGCGGCCATGATCGGGAGCTGTACGGGCTATTGTGAATCCTGGGGCCGAAGCTAGCCGAAGGATCGGCCGAAGCTACGGCCAGATCCTTCGGCAGCTTCGTGAATAGACCCCTAAGACTTGCATTGTAACAAGGAGTATTTCAACACAACCATTGTTGAGGGCTAAAAAGCAGGAAGCTGAACCTGAATGGAAAATTATTAAATATGGTTTTCCAAATATATAGTGGGGGAAATGTATCAAAACTAGAACAGACAGAATCTGGAGCAGTTGTCCATGGCAACCAATCAGCTTTTATCTTTCATTTTTAGAGCTTAACTGATCAAACTGAAGAGAGAAACTGATTGGTTGCCAAGGGCAACTGCTCCAGGTTTGATACATACCCCTCACTGTATCTCTAATAATCACAAAATGTACATGAAAATAACTTTTCGGCTACATGGTCTTTTTTTTATACTTTAATATCTAAAGTAAAAATATGCATGACCGAAATAATCAAACGAATGTCATCCATTTCTAGATTCCAGTGTTAAACTATATTTAGCTCAGAGATAATTTAGGGCATGACTTTAACTTGAACAGACTTTTGTGGAATAATTTAAGTGGAACTAACAAAAGCAGCATATAATGTACATTGATAGGATTCAATGGATTGTTATTGTCATGCTCCTTGGTCTTTAAAATTAAATTTGAAAAGCTATCAAGCATAGCATTACCTATGATTAAACAAAATGTAGTATGTGATAGGAAAATGTCCCAGCTTGACCATGTCTTTAGATCAGGGGCCTCAAACTCAATTTTCTCAGGGGCCACTCAACAAATGCAAATATTTTCTCCCATGGGGGCCGCTTGCCAAATGTCATACTTCAAAATAAAATCCCTAATTGCAAATAAATACCCCCCCCCCCCTACACATAAAAAATACTACCCCTGCACATATAAAATAATATAAAATAATACACTCCCCCATACATATAAAAACAATACTACCCCTGCACATATAAAAAGGTACACTCCCCCAATACACATTAAAGAAATACTACCACTGCACATATAAAATAATGCACTTCTCCCCGTACTCATAAAAAAACACCACCCCTGCACATATAAAATAATACGCTTCTCCTCATACACATAAAAATATACTAACCCTACACATATAAAATAGTACCCCTTCCCCCCCTCCTATAAAAAATACTTCCCCTGCACATATACAATAATACATACATTTCCCCCCATACACATAAAAAAGGAGGTCAGGAGGCATGATCCCTGGTGGTCCAGTGGTTGATTAGTTGATTAGTAAGGTCTGCTGCAGAGGTTGGTTGATTAGTATGGTTGGTTGATTAGTAAGGTTAGTAAGGTTGGTTGATTAGTAAGGTCTGCTGCAGACCTTACTAATCCATCCTTTCAGCCAGCGTTCACTGAACAGAGAACAGAGATGCAGACCGTGTAGCTGCTCCTGCAAGACAGGTACCCAGTCCTGCAAGACAGCGTACCAGATTTGTCAGCTGGCTGCGGGCCACATAGTACCGGCTTGCGGGATGCAATTGGCCTGCGGGCCGGTACTTTGAGACCCCTGCTTTAGATGGTACTGTATGTCAACAAATGTATTTGTGTATTTTGTTGTTGTATGCTATTTTGTCTGTAAGCAACTACCCAATACTATTTGGGATGTTCAGTTCAGTGGAATTATTCTCCAGCAAGGAGGCCTATAAAGTATGTGTGAATATATGTGTACATTTGGAGGTCATTGAAGTCTAGATGCCCATCAGCCCACTAGTTTTAACTGTCACTGTGCATGTCTGAATGCAGCATCCTGCAAATATCTCTCCTTTAACCCTCAAAAAGTCTTTCTTACACCAGCAAAAATGTTTATCACCCATCCTTTAATTATGTGTTGCTCGTAACACACCTCGCTCATCAAAAAGGTCAATTTTAATACAGTATGTATGTCAAATTTGTTATGTAAAATACTAAGTTACAATAAAGCATATCTACTGTAAACCCAAAAACAAAACATAATATATTGCAACCTGTCAGCCCTTAGTCATGGTGCTTGCAATAGTTTTTTGGGGGCTTTTTTGCTTCCAGTCTCACAGGAGGTGACAAGGACATTGCATTTCGAGTAACATAAACAGTTATTTCCTATAGTTGCCCAAAACAATTCTTAGCACGAAAAATGAAAATGAATGCAACCACCCCATCTAATGACTGGTAAGCTGCAATACATAAAACTTTTGTTCTTAAGTTTAGTTATACTTTAAGGAAGAAGGAAGAATTTTTATTAACACTTGCAGTGAGGCTGCACTGCAAGGGTTAACTGCTCATTTTTGCCTAGGTTAAAAAAAGTTATACTCACCTGAACTGTGTAGCCGGCTTGTTCTTAGATTGGTCCTTTCAGCCTGTCTCCCCATCCACAGCAGCTGTTTGAGATCCCGCAAATCATCATGTTCTAAATACAGTGTAAAGAATGTGATGAAGCTTTTCTAGTTTTTTAAGCATTTGACATGAATTTACATTTTGTCACTTTTCCATGTTGGATTGCCTTCCTGTTACTGATGTATGTTTTGGACCCATTTTCTGCTGGTGCCGCATGCTCATTCCACTCTATAAAAAGTGTCTGTCTCCAGTATACTAAGGTGCAGCTCTAATAACCAGAAGAAGCAAAAATCAATAAATATAAAGTATTGGTCAGGTGACAGACAGTAGTATGTGCACATCATTTCTTTGCCAGGTAGAAATCATGTTACTGCTCTGTCTATTAAAAAATGGACTGTTTACTCTTGTCAGGGTACAGCACTGGGTAATGCAGGATAATTAGTTGAAGTCAAGGGAATGGCCTGCGTTATCCTTTGTGTTTACTCTGAATATACAGCTAAGATAGATCATTCTGCGCAAAACTGTAATTCAGTTCAAGAATCTATTGATTGGCAGAAAGGTGGTTAGTAATTTATCTTCATTGTTATGCCTGTGGATCAATGGGTGCTTTGGAGAACTTTTTCTAAGGGAACAATAGGTGTAGCTAATGAAGCTTCATTAGACAGACATAAAATAACATTTACTGACCCTTTTAATTTGTAAAACTCTGAATTGCCAAGAGTACTGTTAATGGCCTTTTCCTTTAATTCTGCAATAATTGTTATTCAAGGTAATCTTTAAGCTGTCTTATTAAAGTGAATAAACAATATATTTAATGCCATATACTCATAATATTGCTGACGTTACTAATCACTGACTACAACTTAAGGCTCCTGTATGACACGCTAAACCAGTCCCAAGCACAGTTACTATGTAATACGCAAATCTCATAAAGTAAACAAAAAAACCTCCTATACCTTCCATGACTATGCTAAATACTCCATCTGTGTCTCACATGGTCCCCCTCCCAGACACTGCTGGACACATTGGGGGAATTTTAGCAACAGAGGCAGTGCTGTCAATCTAGAAAGCAGTGGACAGGACTAGGCATGGCTTGTGAGTCAGCGGTGACAATACTGATAGCTACACCTCCTGCAACATTTTTTTTCATCCCACACAAGCAGGAACATCCTACATGAGAGTGACAACTCTGCTATAAATTCAGGAGCAGGTCAGCATCATTGCCACTAGGGATACACCGATACAGATACTTGTACTAGCTCAAATGCTCTGATACTTACCTCTGATACCGGAACAAGTGAAGCCGGCTTCCTAGCCAAGCAGGAAGCAGGTCATGATGTGCCAACCGACTTCCTGATTGGCTAGGAAGTGGGCTTCACTTGTTGCTAGGCAGCCTGGCTTCCTGACCAATCAGGAAGCCGGACAGCATCTCATGACCCACCACTCAGCTTCCTGATTGGTCAGGAAGTCAGATAGCCTTGGCAAGAGAAGCTAGTGTTCTTTCGCTAGAACAATGGCTTCCCAGGCAATCAGGAAGTCGGGTGACGGGTCACGATCCGTCGCCCGACTTCCTGATAACCGGGGCACACGGCACTTGTATAGGTACCCAGTATCAGCGAGTACTGAAGAAAAACATCGGTACTTGTGCTCGATACCAAAAAAACAGTATCAGTGCATCCCTAATTGCTACTCTATCATAGGGGTCTTCTATTGTTTCACGTGAAGACCTTGGATGATATGACCCCGGAAATATATTATGCCTCAGATTTCTCTAAATCAAGATTAGGCCACATCCTAACTATCAAAGTCTGAATCCCAGTATAGGCTCTGGCATATGCCAGTGGAATAACAGAGCGTGGAACACCACATAGCCAGACAAGGGACCACTATTTTTGGTTCATCTTTTCAGCTTCTACTATTACCTACCAATGTCAGTTCCCTGGACGGCAATAGTGCCGAGAGCGGCCGCAGCTCCCTCCCGCACGGCCACCCGCACGCACAAGCGGAGATCGGAGAGCGGACAGCTGCAGCCAGGTACACATAAGACATCCCCCGAAAATAAGACCTAGTGTCTTTTTTTGTGGAAAAAAAAATATAAGACACTGTCTTATTTTCGGGGAAACACGGTAATAATTGGAATTAAATAAATCTGCATCACCACCTATAGCCAATGAGCAGTGAGGTGACCCAGAAAGCTGTAAAAATAAACCAACTTCCAGGTTGTGGACTAGGGAACATGTTTATCAACCATAAGCCTCAGAGAACTAAATTAAAGTGACACTAAACTCAGAAGTTAAATCTTAAAAATGCATTCAAGTACCTTTAAGGAGAACTATGGGGTTAGGACTTCTCCCCATAGTTCTTCTAAGGGTAACGGAAGGACACAAACTAGCGTCCTCCGCCAGCTGCAGCTGGCGCTATACTGAGATGCCGCAGCTGAAACGGATCCCGACAATTATGTCTGGATCCACCTAGCTGCGTGAGTGACAGCTGGCTCTGCCTATCTGGAGGCAGAGCCAGCTGTACCCGCCCCCTCCCCAGTCCGTTCCGCCAGTCAGCGCTGGAGGAGCGGACAGGGAAGGGGGGAATCCAGTCACTCCCCTGTCACGGCTCTCTGCAGTGACAGGATAGAGAAGTGAGCGAGCGCTGGTATGTGTTCGCTCACTTCCAGATCTACTGAGCCGACCTGTCACAGTTTCATTGTCACAGGTTGGCTAGAACTATGCGGATGGGTGAAAATCACTCGCCTCATAGTTCTCCTTTAACTATTAACAAAAATGTACCTTATCTGTGCATCACTCGGCTGTAGAGTCCCAAATCATCCCCAAATTGGTTCTGACACTGTCCTTCCTTCTGGAGGTTGGCTACTTTTGTTCTTAATGGTTCATGTGTGTATTGTAAAGTAGCCACTGCTCCAAGTTTGCTCCCATGATGGACTACAATCTTACGTTTTGTTTACTCATTTTTAATGATATTGTAGTCAACAAGCAGGACTGGCTGGCTATACTGACTATGGGCTGGCATGCCGTGTGTCAGCATTGTATCATATATCTTCAAATAGGAAGTCCAGCTACACAAAATTACCACATCAGCATGAACGTGTTTCCGTGCTTGCCGTGGTCAGATTGCAAAAGGGGGACTGGTAGGATCACCAGGTATTTGACAGTAAACCAAGAAATAGAAACAGAACCGGGTACATTTACAAAACTTCTTCACAGAAAAATATATGCAAGACATATACATGAAAACTTTCATTTTGGGGTAACAGCCTTGTTACAACTTTAAATAACAATATTATGAAAAGTTCAATTTCAAGAAACACTTGACAAAGAATAACACTTTTACACCATGAAGAGTTTAAAATTATGTCTTTATTAAAGGGTTTTTTTTCCTACAAATATACAGTTAAAATATAAATGACATGTTACTGGAACAAAAGTTAATACAATGTAACAAAGCCGATTTCATACTGCCAAGTGTTTGAGTGACTGAAACTGTCACCATCCTTTATGCAGCTCCTCTAAACCATCTGCCTGATTCACAAAACCCTGACAGAAAGCTCCAGTATAAAAGCTGGCTCACCTTCTAACTCTAATATGCTGGAGGCAAAGACCAATCAAACTGGACAGTCATTCCATTGTGGACTGCTCAGTGAATAAGAACATAAATGAACACAACAATATTAATTGGATTAAAAATATATGGTAATTATATGTTGCTAACTAGTCTAAAATTAACATTGATTTAGCTAGTGCAAGTTAAAAAATAAATATAATTTGAATGTCTAACGTACATTGTTACCCAATCTTTGCTTTATCAGTAAATGTTTGCTTAGTTATACAAGTAATGTGAGCTTATATGTATCTTTGCAAAGCATTGTACCTAAGGGAATAATGTTTTTTTTTTTTAGAAATCAGATAAAGGCATAACTGTTTTTTGATTATTTTAAAATGAAACATTTATATCCATTGCCAGGATTTAACGTTGTGGCAGATTCTTACCCACTTCTTTTCTTTACATACTGAGTTAAGCCATCATAGTTGCTTCATCTAAGTGATTGTTAAGTAGGGGGTTCGCCTTTTACAATCAAATTCTTGTCCCTATAAGAAGACAAACACTGCACCCAGAATACCCAGGTCCATCCCTATAATAATGCCTGAGGTTGTTGCGGTATCTCTTTTGGTCACGTGGGGGGGCACATGGCCACTCTGCTGCACAATGTTTGCAGTGTGCCCGCGGCCCCCTTTTTGGCCAGCGCATCGCTGTTGCTAATAGCTGGGTGGGGAGATGTGTAAGGGCCTTACACATCTCTCCGTCCAGCTCAGTGGGATGCCGCCCAGAGCATCCCAGGTCACTAAGAGCTGGGTGGGGAGATGCAGAGGCCTTACACATCTCCCCACCTGGCTCTTAGAGGCACCACTTTCCACCAGCACCACCCACCCCTCCACTGATTGTGCACCATCCATCAACCCCACCCCCCAACCCCCTCTGAAAACTCAAGTCTACACCTGTAGACTTATGGCTTGTATATCACCCAATAGAGAAGGCTGTATTGACACACTATTAGGACTGTCACCTGGTGATGTCCTGCCCTTCAATTAATAGTATTGAAACATTACCCGTCTGACTTCAGTCCTGCAGAGGCCCTGCCCTTTGCATGCTGGATTTAGTGTCTTATCTACCACTTTGAAACTTAGGACTTATTTTTTTGTACTGCTGACAGTAGTTTGTTTAAAAGATTCTGAAAGAGAAAATTTCCTCCTGACAAAGTTCTATCATATATATCATATTGTGCCCTTCCCAGTATTGCTATTTGCAAATGGTATAGTTTTTGTGAGGGAAGCCATCATAATATCAGTTATATAGCATGTTCCAAAACTCCCCCTATGTTATGGAGAAGAAGAGAGAGGTAGGTGGTCTGTAGTCCTGCCTTAGGGTGACAACATTGGATCAATAGGTGAAACAGCCTGAAAAATGTCGTGCGTCGGGACTTTTTTTATTTTGTCGGGTCGGCGGGGGTCGTGCATCGTGATTGACGCTGGATTACATAGATAGAGCCATTTTTTTTTCATTAAATGAATAGTCAAAAATTGAGTCTTTGTTTTTTTTTCTGTGACCTGGATAGACCTGCTATCCCCTTGAAAACGTCAGAGGTGATGAAACGCGTCGGGGCGGGTCTATTCTACGTCACAGCGTCACGAAGGAATGCGGAAGTGAGCACGGAGACTCACGAGTTGCCGGCCGCTTTGTATTTTAAATGTAAGTTTTTATATGTACATTTTTAAATAAAAGTCAAATCTTGCTTCACCGTGAGGAGTCCCTCTTGCCTCTTTTAATGTATGGGGAACAACATCCTTAGAGCATCTGGAGGGACATCGAGGAGAAAGTGTCCCAATACCTGCCTTAAGCTGTCCATAAAGTGAAACCTAAATCGTTTTTGTGGTGAGTGTGCATTACCCCATGGGGGGTCACGTGTGCTACACTTGGAGGATCGTTTTTGTCACCAGCACTGCACCTAAGGATGTAAAGATCTTCTTTGAAGGAAAACAAACATAATTTTATTTTCACCATAAGAAAGACTGTTTTGATTTTAAGGATTTAAGTAACTTCACGTTTGTTACATCGGACATTTTATAGATCCAGATTGTTAGGCATTCTAAGTATTGTTTGTTTGAATGCCCTATACACATGCTTTTGTTCTATGACTTTCATGTTTTTTTCTTTAGTGTGTTATTTAATCATGGTTTGTTCATATAATCTGGTAGTCTAGATACCCAGATTGGATTGCACTATAAGTACCTTTTATTGAATATTTTTGGTTTATGATAATCACGGCTATTTTTTGATTACTGTGCCGTTCACTGTGATATATTCACTTTACCTTCACTAAATTAATTACTGGAGCATCCTAATTTATATATTATAATTTCTCATTATTTTGTATCCAGTATAAAAGGTTGATCACTAACTTAGGGGTTTCAGACACATCAAGACCAGTATTGTTATCCTTTTCAATTAAAGGATTTTATCTAAAAGTCTGGACTTTTTACTAACTATTTGATTTAGGCCTTTAGTGAATGAGTAGGGGTACACGTACGCCCTTACTCATTAACAAGGGGGGGCGGCATCTGGGTGCCCCCTTTTTTAAAGGGGTACCCAGATGCAAATAAGCCCCCTTGCCCGCAGACCCCCACAACCACCAGGTCAGGGTTGTGAGGAAGAGGCCCTTGTCCCCATCGGCACGGGGACACCCTCCCAATGCCGAGGGCACGTGGCCTGGTAAGGCGCAGGGAGGGGGGCGCTCGATCACCCCCCCTTTCCTGCCCTGCCGGGCCAGTGCTCGGATCAAGGGTCTGGTAGGACTGTTAGGGGGGACCACAAGTTTTTTCTCCATTTTTTGGGGCTGGGGTTCCCCCTTAAAATTCCTACCAGACCTAAAGGGTCTGGTAGGGATTTTGGGGGGAACCCCACACACTTTTTTTGTTTTAACTTGGGGGAGGGTCCCTCCTAACATTCCCATCAGACCTAAAGGGTCTGGCCCAGATAGCAAGGATAACTTGCTACAAACTTGTGGCGGGGTGAAATTGTAATTTTGTTAACTTGCTGCACATATTCCTGGCAAGTTGTAGACTTGCAGAACACTCGCAGCACAAATTCTAGTTGACACTTTTTGAACTTGTAGCAAATTTGCTTGGCAAGTCTACAGCAAGAGTCCTGCAGGTCTTAGCAAGAGCTCTGCAAGCTTGCTGGTCTGGAGACTTGCAATGCAGACTTGCTGTAATTGTGCAACAAAATTGTGAAGCTTGGCAAGTCTGTAATAGTCATTTTCAAACTTGCAGCACAATTTCTTGCTATCTGGGGGTATGAGTTGGGGGGGAACCTCACGCCTTTTTTTTTTCATCTTCTGCAGACTGCAGACAAAAAAAATTATAATTTTCTAATGTCCAATAAACTACATTTCGACCGGACTACCGCTAGCAAATTTCGTCCGAATCCGAATCGCGAAAAGAATTCAATTGCGGACCCGAATCCAAAAAAAGACTACTGCTAACGAATTTCGTCCGCATCGCTCAACAAATTCAATTGCGGACCCGAATACGAAAAACGAAATATGCAAAATCTGAATAAAAACGAAACAAAACTAAACACATTTTTTGCTGGTGCACATGTCTACTTCTATTGACTCTCATCATGTTTCCAGAGCCTTAAACCTCAATATTAGATGGTATCTAATTTCTATAAAACTCTGCATGTTGTTAATGAATTGTGCAAGCTGGGCTAACAGCCATTGTATTTATGAGCAATAAACATCACCAGAACTGTGTGTATTACTAGCACAGGTTCTCTCCCTTTTCCACTCTTGAAACAATAAAAAAGTTTCTGAAGTTAAGCCTTAACAATGTACACGCATTACATATAATAATCTTTCATCTCATCTCTTCTATTACAGAAGGAAGTCCATACACATGGTGGATTGGCAAAGGCAACGAGAAGCACTACTACTGGGGAGATTCTGGACCTGGAATTCAGAAGTGTTCATGTGGAATTGATAGAAACTGCACTGACAGTAAATTCTTCTGCAATTGTGATGCTGACCAGAGGCAATGGTGAGTTATAGTATATACATTAACTGCATCAGATAAAGTCAGCCATTATTTTCTGGCTATTATGTTGCTTTTACCTTCAAGTGATACTGAGGTTTGTAGTGGCACAATAGGGCAGCCACAAATTGTGTAATTCGGATGTAGATGTAGATGAATGTCAGAGCAATGCAATCTGCAATCTGTCCTTCATCAAAACAGATAAATGTAGTTTATAACCACAAGATATTTGAATGTGATAGCATATACTGTATGTCTCTAAGTTCTAAAAATTAGAAATAGTTTTAATAAACTTCCATAGAGAAGCCTTATAGAGAAGGCTCTCTTTTTCATAAACCTGTTGCAACATACAAACTTACAATACTATTACCCTATTCTTCTACATTGCAGTTTGTAAGCAGATGGGGCCATTTTTTCACAGCATAGCAGTATTTTTAGAATACTTTGCAGAAATGTATGAATTTCTTAAAATCTACCCTGTTAAGAATTTGCTGATAAGTATTGACAATCTGCTACAAGATATGGATATCTGCTGTAATTCACACATTCTCCAACTCCAACTTGTACAGGGGTGTACCAATGACAATATTATAGAAGAAAATATAGAGATTAATTTGGTGATAGTGTTCAATGTATTATTATTAGCAGGAGGTGGCTGAAAGTTTTCATTTCTTTAGAATTGATTTGTTTTGCTATAAATTAATTTCTCTATACTGCTGATAGTATTATATTTATGTAAAGACTGCAGATTTGTGGGCAAATGAGCATCTGTTTGGTAAACTGGGTCATCTTAGGCTGCTGATTCAGTTAACACTCAAAGTAATGCATGGAGTCAGGTAGCACATCTAAAAACAGTTAAGCTTCATTCTAAATATTGTTCTTAGGCAGCGCTTATGGTTTTTCATCTTGTTCCTGTGCCTTAGTGTGATATCTTAACTGGAAAAATATTTCTAGCACGTCCAAAAAGCTGGATGTCTTTTTCTATTGGCACAAGAGATACAGCTTTGACGGAGTATAGATAAGCTTGACGGAGTATAGATAAGCTTGACGGAGTATAGATAAACAGAGAAACAGGACTTGGTGCCTTGGTCCTCTTCTCAGTAAAAGTGTTGCAGGTAGGGATGCATTGAAATGGAATTTTGAGACCGAAACCAAAAATAAAAAATTGTGTCAGGCCCAAACCGAAAATTACTTTTTTTCAAATCTTTAAAAAAAAAATTACATTATTTTTACATTTTTTTTTTCATTTTTTTTCCTTTACTGCTGGTGATCTAGGGAAATATCAGGGGTCTAATCAGACCCCTGATTTTTCCCTTTTAAAATAGAAAAAGAGATTCAGGACACGGAGTCATGAATCTCCTTTTCTGCAGCCCCTGTACTGAATGAACAGGAATCCTCTATAATGAGTGCTCCAACCCATTCATACATTGTGTATATGGTGTACTTACTATGTCCACAATCATGAATGAATAGGAAGTGATGTAGATCACTTCCCATTCATTCATACCTGGGACATGGTAAGCACACTATGTCCAGTTATTTACAAACACTCAACGCTCAGCTGATCGTTGAGTGTTTGTATACTCTCCTCCATCCTGAATTGGCTGTCAAAGGAGAGGGGCGGGTTGTGGGGCAGGAGAGCTCCACCTCCTGTGATAGATCACAGCACTCTCCTGCAATCACCACTCTCCATCCTGACACAGGAGGCAGAGCCAGGAGGTGTGGGAGGACAGCTCTGCCTTCTGTGACAGATTACAGCTGTCACTTCCCCATACCGCTCAGCATCCTGAAAGCTCTCCTCCCCACTGGGTGCCGGTACTGCATCAGAAGGCACTCTGACCGGCGCCCAGCGGGAAGGAGAGAAGCTGGGATACACTGGATTTGCAGCTGCATTTTTGGCCGTCATGGCATTTTCAGCAATTTGCCAAAAGTGCCATTTTCAACTAAATGTTTTGGCGGTCAGGATTTCGGTGCATCCCTAATTGCAAGCTAGGTGTATATTGTAGTTTCATTTGTAACTTTCCTTAGTTTAGCTAGCCTGATAGAAGTTGTTTTGGTTTAATAATGAGAACCCCAAAAAAGTAGCTACCAAGACCTTTCCCCCCCCCCCCCACACCAC
>NW_017307108.1:528936-633990 GCF_000935625.1 Nanorana parkeri | reverse complement strand
AAAGGATGCCATGACGTTGCAGCACTGTCAGGGCCGGTTTCAGGGCACGACGTTTCGCAATGGTAGATGGTGCTAGATCAGCGAAGACCTGGTAGTCGTGGCCCTGAAAGGAGAGAGAGGGGGACTTGCGTGCCGCCTGTAGGATGGCTTCCCTCGTTCTAAAGTAAAGAAATTTTGTGATAATGTCCCTGGGGGGGCCATCTTTCTGTCGTTTCGTCAGCGCTCTGTGAATCCTCTGGAATTCCAGGCGTTCCACTGGAATAGATGGCGTCAGTTCCTGCAGTAAAGCGGTTATCGTTGCCTGTAGGTCTATGATCGTCTCAGGGATACCGCGAATTCTTAGATTGGATCTGCGGGATCTGTTTTCTTGATCCTCCAGTTTTAACATCAGTTGGGAATTGTCGTCCCGGAGCTGATCCAGTTCCTTATCATGATAATCCATGGTGGCAGTGGTTACATCCATGCGGGCCTCCAGGTCTGCCGTGCGTTTTCCCAGCTCCCGGATTTCCCGTGTCACCTTGTCGGTGATCTGTTTAGAGGTGGTCTGTAATGCTTTCTGGAGCATTATATCTATGCGCCTGAGCAGGTCATCCTGGGATGCTGTGCACCTGTCTGGCGAGGGAGAGCTGGCTCTACTGTCTCTGTCCGCAGCATCACTGGCAGAGCATGTTGGAGATGGGGCTCGGGAGGAACGTCGCCCTGTGTCTTTGGGCGCCATCTTGGAGGTTGCGTGCGCCAGGGCCTCCTTGACAGAGCGGGACCGAAGCCGCGAGTGGGAGCCCGACACCGACATGGGTAGGTGCCGCTCAGTATCCGGTACTCACTGCGGATGTTTTTAGGGTGTCAGCTACCGCGATGTGTACGGTATGTCCGTTACGGTCTCGGCGGGGTGCAGAGCGAGGTTAAGCCGCGGCCATCTTGTCTCGCCGCGCGCATGCGCCCCCTTAGCTTAATTTTTGTGGTGCCTTATATATTGCTGACAGTTTATGTTGCTTGTACAACTGATCAAGCATTTTAAGGGTGAAATTCCATTACATAACTTAAATTTGACAGGGACGATTGATTTGCATTGGCATGGCCTGGAGAGTAACTGGAGATCCACTAAAATTCAGAAGTTTTTGAGCCTTTCTTTATTTTAGGAAGCCTGTCATGAGAGACATACAAGGGCTGCAATGGTTGATCTTTCTCTAAAATTGTATCAAATGCAACAGTGGAAGAGAGATGTCCTTTGTTGAAACATAATTTTTAAGCTTTGTCTGCTGTTTTCTATGCTGTTTAATGAAATAATAGCAAAAGGGTGCCAATTTCAGAGCAGGCAAGGTTAGGGATGGGGGGTGTTGATAAGGTGGCAGCTGTGGTGGTGACAGTGTGTGTGTATGGGGAGGCATACAGGTGCAGTCATGGGGAGATGGAGGTCTGGTAAAGTGGTGGTGATGGGGGGTTGCCTGCTGGTCGTGGTGATAGTGGGGTGTTGCTAGATAAGTGGTGATAGCAGGGGGATGGGGTGGTCTGTGTCTGTACTTCTATGCTGTTTACAAAAATTATAATGAATTCCCCTTATGCACAGGTGAATAGGGGTGAATACTTTTGCAATTTTACTGTATGACCTTATTTTCCATCATCAAATAACAGTAAATACATTTTTACCGATTGATCATTGTGCATAAATCAATTAAATCAAACCATTTGCCTTTGAAGCTTTAGCCACCCTAATATTGTACAGTAGATGTAGGAAATATAATTGGATGGGATCCAAATTGTTTATATATTGCATGCCTTAGTAAGTATTAAAAAAAATCGATTTATCCTCCTTGATAAAAAATCGAATATCCTCCTTGATACAGCTGGTAAAGCGTATACTCCAGCTTGTTTCCACTCTTGGAAACCTTGCAGTTTATATATTTCTGGGATGGATTTATTACACCAGAGTGGAGTATATTCAGTATATTTTGAAATATCTAATAGTTCTTTTATTGTACTCAATATTTTTACAATCAACTTTACTGTGGGCAGCCACATATATTTCCGTGAATAGTTTGAAGATTGTAATGCCTGTAAGGGGGGCAAATGTCTGTATAAGAGGGATAGTAATCTGTAAGGGCTTTTAGCAAAGTTATCAATGCCCCATGCAGCCAGTTATTGTAATTGTGCTGACATAAAATAAAATTTAGGGTCTGGAACATTGAGACCCCCACAATCTTTAGGGAATTGTAAATATTCTAAATGCAGTCTTGGATTATTCCTTTTCCAAATAAGTTACCTAAACATAGGGGTCTATTCACGAAGCTGCCGAAGGATCTGGCCGTAGCTTTGGCCGATCCTTCGGCTAGCTTCGGCCCCAGGACCCCTTCGGTTCAGTAGAACCGAAGGGGTGCTGTACGGGCTATTCACAATAGCCCGTACAGCTCCCGATCATGGCCGAGCGGCTCAGCCGAGCCGAACGCATATGCATCGGCTCGGCTCGGCTATTCACTCACTGCTGTTTTCACTCTTTTTCTGTTCTGCTCGGTGCCTCTGAGGGACCGAGCAGAACAGCCGAGCAGAACAGCCGAGCCGAATGCCGCTCGGCAGCATTCGGCTATTCACTCACTGCTGTTCGGGATCTTTAAGAATAGCCCGAACAGCAGTGAGTAGTCTGCCGGATGTTCGGCTCAGCCGATCCAGATGTTGGATCGGCTGAGTCGAACTCCTTCTGCACTTCGGGTCGACCCGAAGCCACACGGAGCAAGCCGATGTACGGCTGATTTCAGCCGATGTTCGGCTGAAATTAGCCGTACCAGCCTTCACTTCAGATCGGTCATTCACTCGGCTGCCCTCGGCAGCTTCCTGAATAGACCCCATAGTGTTGATTTGATTAAACCAGTTAGTTGGAATCAAACAATGGAGTTTTGTAAGCAACATAGTATTTTTGGCATCCATATCATCCTTAATAGATTATTTGGCCCATAATGGACAGTGGAAGTTTACACCAAGTCTTACACTGAATCTTTACAGTAGTTGAAGATTCAAAGAAATATATATTGTGTCACCTGGCTGCTGATAATTACACCCAGGTATTTAAATATAGTTACTATCATAACTTGAGACATACTTTTGTGTAAGGCCTGTGGTAAGGGATCTAAAGGAAGCAGCACGGATTTTGCCCAATTGATACCTAGTCCAGAATATTTACTATATTTCCTTATAATTGCCATTACTGCTGGCAATGAAGGAGAGATATCTGTCAAGAACAGTAGCATATCAACAGCATAAAGTGCTATTTTATCTTCATTCAGGCCTCTTTTAAAGCCCGCCACTGTGCTTGACTCTCTAATCATTGCTACTAATGGTTCAATAGCTAAAACAAATAAACGTGGTGAAATTGGAGATCCTTGTCTGGTCCCATGTTTTAATCTAAACATATTTGATTGAGAGCCATTTATACTTACTGCAGCTTTTGGGCATGCATAGAGAAGTTGTACTCGCTTAATAAAATTCTCTCCAAACCCAAATTTCTCCAATACTGCCCATAGGTATCACCACTCTACACTATCAAAAGCCTTCATGGCATCCAGTGCCAAAAGTGCCCAATCTCCTGGAGCATCGATAGGGACTTTTATATTTAAGAATGTACGCCTTATATTAGTTGTAGCAGATGAAGTAGGCATGAAACCTGTGTGATCAGAGTGTATGAAAGTTTCTATTACCTTTTATAGATAAATATATTTCAAATGGAACATCGCTTTATAGTGATTTTGCCAGGCTAATCAGAATATTGGCATACATTAACATCATTATATAAGAAAATAACAGCAAAAACATATACTTGGAAAAGTTCACTAAGATTACAGTATTTGACTTTCGTTAGTGAAGTGTTCTGTACTCTACACTACAGTACAAGTGTCAGAAACTCTATCTGCATGATTGAATACCCCTGGAGGGCCTTTGTGCACTAAGCATTACCTCACCACAATTCCAATTTACATTTATATTACTAAAGTTGATAATGTGCTCTTGTATGTGTGTATCCTTTTACTGTATATCAGATCAGCAAATGAATTGCAGCAGCCTTGCCTTTTTTCAAAGGCAGGCTGAGTTACAACATATACATAGAATTTTATTATGTGTATTTGGTTAGTGGCATCTCCACTGGGCAGTACCTAAACATAAAATGCAATGATCACATAAACTTTTTCAGCTACAGCTGAACATGGAGATTACCACAAGCAACTGTGTTACTTTTTCCCAAGAATTAAAGCCTTGCTCCTACTTTGCATAGAATAGGCAAGTTTTTGGCAGGTTTTTATATCAGTTTGCGACCCAACTGTGAAGATTTCCCCTTACTTCCTGTTCATGTGATTCCAATAAAAGCAGTCGTGGTTGCAGTCATCATTTGGAGAGGAAGGCACAGAAGTTCCAGACTCTACAAAACTTTTTTTTTGTTTATGTTTTAAGAGGAGATATTGCTTATCATTCCTTTTTTGACAAGAAGGGAAATCTCTAATAATAATGATAAAAATCCTAAGGCCCTACGCCTTGCCTGGTCTGTTGAAATAAAAAGTGTTAGCTGAGGTTGGACTTTAAAGCATTCTGGGAATAAAAAATGAAATAAAATTTATGCTTGATGTCAGAGTTTCAGTCCTTGTTCCTGAAGGAGTTTACAGTCTAAGCTTAAAGTGATACCGCACACAAATGGGCTGGTTTTGGCTATAGAGTATTCCCTGGTAATAACCTAAGTGACCACAAAGCAAACTTATAAATGCTATTCAGAGAGAATCCAAGATGGGACTTTAATTTAGCTCTGCAAGGCCAAAGTGTAACATACTTCTCTAGGGTAATACAACTGTGATCTAAATAGTTTGCATGACATTTTATTTCGGATAGATTATATCATATAGGGAAACTGTTTACATTTGTTTACTACCATGGTGTAAGTGCAGTCACAGTATTCTTTTGGTGTCTACAGCAGGTTGTACTGCTGTAGTGTCTTCACTTGGTCACATGATATGTATTGTTATGTGCTCCCGGAGCCTACTTTAATGCTCTTCATGTTATGTGCTATTATTTAATAAAAACCTGCATTAAGATTAAAATTATGATTTTGCTTATAAGGCTGCCCTGACAGATACAAAGTATAATATAAATCAGTTCCTGATTTTAGTTTCTGAAGTTGGTGATATTGGTTGCACCTCCCACATCTTCAATTGAGTCCATAACTATGATGAGAAGCCTCATCAGCCCATAGGAAGGGGACAGACTATAAAACCAATTTCAGGAACTACAGCCTATATTTGTATAATAAAGAACCCCACAAAAGTGACACTAAACTCAGGTGTTACATCTTAAAAATGCATTCAAGCACCTCAACTATTAACTAAAAGGTAGTTTATTTGTGTATCACTCAGCTGTAAATTCTAGATCATCTTGTAAGATCATTTTTGAATTGGTACTGACACTGTCCTTCCTTCTGGAGGGTGGCTAATTTTGTTCCCCATGTTCCCTGTGTGTGTTGTAAGGTATCCACCACTCCAAGATCAAACTTGGAGTGGTGGCCACTTTACAAAACACACAGGGACCATGGGGAACAAAAGTAGCCACCCTCTAGAAGGAAGGACAGTGTCAGCAATATATTAAAAAATGATCTCACAATCTACAGCCCAGTGATATACAAATAAGATTTGTAAAATGTGCCTTCTATATAGTCATAAAAGTACTTTTAAAATACAATCTTCACAGCGTTACTTAATATCCATCCTGTATAAAGCCTTATCATCAAACCACAGTTCCTTTCTTTCCTCTTACCCTGTCTGACCGGAATCCGCAGAAGTTACGCAAAGTCTGTATTCAAGAGTTAAAACATTTTTCAGAGGAAAATGAAATTGTATGAAAGCTGAACAGATGCACAGAATAGACTAGGGGTGGTGAGGGGTTTATTTAAAGAAAAACTAAGAGTTGTCTCTAAAGTTTTTGGGTTGGGCAGGTTTACATCAGAATTCCAGCGTTATTATGTGTCCCACTCCTTTTCCCCCCTAAGCCGCATCTCCCCAATTCTTTTTTTAGCCAAAACACCCTATACATACCTTTTTCACTGCAGTTCTGCCATCTCACGTTCTTCCTCTTCTTTCTCAGAAGTGGCAGGTCTTCTCTTTCAATATGCAACTGTCACATACCTTGGTGGAGTCTGAGTTGATGAGGGCAGCCTCCCCTGCAGCTCCGGTCCTGGATGTACCTGGATGGTGGAACAGGTGTGCAGGGGCACAAGGAAGCACAGAGGGGCACGAGTGCTGGACAAGGATACCGCGTCTGAGTACCACACGTTCACGCGTGAGTGCTGCTCAGTACTGGGGTACTGAGAGTGCAGACTGTGGTATGACGCATCACCAGGAGATGTGTCAACCAGGGGCTGACCCACTGGCGGTGCGGCCGCACCGGGGCCTGAGACTGCGGTGGGGGGCAGCACAGTCCCCTGCTCAGATATGGTGGGGCTTGCCTGGTGCCAGATAGCATCGGATCAGTATCTGGCGGCCAGCGGGCCCCCCGTCTCTGCGCCAGGAGTGTCAGATCATCCATTCATCCGACACTCCCGGCACAGAGATGGGGGGGCCCACCGGCCGCCAGGTACCGATCTGTACATCCAACATTCGCGCCGCTAAAATGGGGGGGCCACCGTATTTGAACCCGGCGCAGATATTATGGGGCCCGCTGACCGCCATGTACTGGGGGAGCCTGGGAACAAAGCAGGCACATCATGGGGCAGCCATGGGGCCTCGGACAGCTGTGAGGACCCAGCAAGCAGCACACAGACACAAGTTTTTTTTCTGCAGCCTGAGTCCTCTACTAGGAAACAGCTGAAGACAGAAGACCAGCCAGGAGAGGGAAGGGTAAATAATTCATTCAAATTATTATTATTATTATGTGTAGCCTAACTGATGGTGTATAAAGTACTGCTGGTATTTGTAGTGATCTATAGAAGGTGCCATTCTGCATTGTAGCAATGCAGAATGGTATTCTCTATAGAGGACTACAAATCTCAGCAGTACATTAAACAACAATGCTATTGTTGTATAAAGTATTGCTGGTATGTGTAGTCCTCTATAGCCTGTGCCATTCTGCATTGCTGTAAATATGGATGCACCCATGGCCAAAACTAAGGGGGGCAGTTATGTGACATGTTTTTTGTAGTCCTCTATGACTGATGGAATTATTCTGCATTTCTGTAGAGAGTAATCCTGGAAGTTGTAGACCCCTATAGCCGTTACCATACTGTGTTTCTGTAGAGAGTATTGCTGGAAGTTGTAGTCCCCTATAACCGTTACCATTCTGTGTTTCTGTAGAGAGTATTGCTGGGAGTTTTAGTTCTCTATAGCCATTACCATTCTGCGTTTCTGTAGAGAGTATTGCTGGAAATTGTAGTCCCCTATAGCCGTTACCTTTCTACATTTCTGTAGAGAGTATTGCTGGAAGCTGTAGTTCTCTATAGCCGTTACTATTCTGCTTTTCTGTAGAGAGTACTGCTGGGAGTTGTAGTTCTCTATCTCCGTTACCATTCTGCATTTCTATATAAAGTATTGCTGGGAGTTGTAGTCCTCTATACAGAAATGCAAAATGGTAATGGCTATAGGTTGGCAGGGTGGGCATTGTAAGAGCCGTGGGGGGTTTGGGGCCCCCCAAAAAATCTTGCACCAGGGCCCTTTGTTCCATAGGTCCACCACTAGTGTCAACAACAGGCTGGGCTTACAAGAAATAAGTAGAATGATGCTGGATGGCAAGGAACAGTGGCACTGGATGGGGGAGGAAGCTGGGGACAGCACTGGAACGTAAAGAAGGTAAGTACAGTTTAGCACATTTGTTTTTAATACATGATTGGGAAAAAGTCTGAAAATATTAAAGACAATTGGAGGTCTACTTTAAAGTGGGTGCTTTACTGTATGGAATAAAGTGCAAGCAAGCTAATATTGAGTTTCTCAGTCCTGGAAGGCTCACCCTGAAAACTGTCAGTGCCTGGCTTCTGCAGTTGAACTCAAATGTATGTATAAAGAAGTCTAAAGTCATATATGGAAGTGACGGTGAATATGAGAACTATGGAACAATTGCTCTCTTTGGAATCTATTTTTAAGAGGGTTTTTTGTATCTTGTGTACATACCTATGTTTCAAAGCCTATTAAAAAGTGTATTGAAACCCAAAAGCCATAACATATTATATTGCAGCTTATCAAACATTAAATGTTTGTGGATGCATTCGTTTTTTTAGGCTTCTTTCCTTTTTCACCTGGTAATCCAGCCAGTAGGTCTATTATTTTTAACAGACCAAATTGTTCAGCAAAAGTGGTAGATAGAGGGTTGAGACAAACCATTTAACACTGACAAGGGTGCTTACAATTGTTAGCTTTTATTAATTTATTAAAAACCTTAAAAATCCAAATTTAAAAAAAGGTGTTGCTGTAAATATATAAAAGCATTAGCTGGAGTTTGGATTTAATTTGTTAGTCAAGTCCATATACATGTGCTAGTGCACCTAAGACTGCCCTCTCTTCAGGTTGGCTATATGGGTGGCTCTGCTGCTGCCCCATAGAGTGGAGCAACCCTAAGACAGGAAGTGTGTTTCCGGCTGAATTACCAGATGCAAATAAAGAAAAAGAAGCCTAAAAAAGGAAAACGAATGCAGCCACCACATTTAAGAATTGATGAGCTGCAATATTTTAAATTATTGTCTATGGGTTTAGTTACACTTTAAAGAAAGCTATTACTTTCGCCACCAATTCAAGTAATTTTCCTTAGTCTTTATACTTGCTCCAGCCCATATTATATAGCCTCCATCAGCTTTTTAAATGTTAACTTCTGCTATACTCATTGTAATAGTTTATATTTAGCTTCCACTTCATTATGTGTGCAGAAACAAATTGGATATTTGCATCTGTTTGGGTCTGTCAGCTGGTAAATCAGTTTACAGATGGGAAGTATTTCATGAAGGAAAATAATAAGGCAAATATATGTGCCTTTCTCACCGTTATAAATTAAGTATCCGTCAAATATCCCATGTGGATTTCTATGGAGATAAACATTTTATCAGCGCTGTTTTAAGAAAAATGAGGCCACACTCGAGAACATCTGCCTTACTGCAAATGAATTAAGATTAAGAAGTGGGTGTTCTTGCCACAAGTGAATCTGGACAGTTGAGTAAGTTTGAGCTAACAGCTACTTTTTAGCAAGGTCATCCGTCTGCTCTGCTGAGTTCATGATATAAAAAATAGCCTAATTGGGGTAAAAATAATAGCAACAGACATATGCCTATGTTTACAAGCTGAGCAAAACTGACAAGTATATGTATTTTGCCTGTGCTTTATGGCTGCCTGCTCTGCGTAATGAAACACTTCAGTTAATTACCTTACTGCTTTGCCATTAAGGCAAATGTGCCTACAATTTCTCAGGCATTAAGCTGTAAATAATTATTTGAGATGAACGGCAAAGCATTTAAAATATTGTAAAAATGGATGTTTGAGTCATTTGCTAACTGAAACCCTTAAACACAGCTGCTTGCACGTGCGCGTCTAGTTGAACAAACAAGTGTTTAATTTAAACCTATGACCTTTAAAAGCCAGTGCTTATTAAACCAACAGTTTATTCCTTCATCATCCTACATGAAGCAGAACAAATGAGTAAGCAAATCATCCTTAAATAAAATAACACCAAAAATGTGGCTCTGTTCTAGCCTTTAGAACGCTGGCTATTATTTTTAGCCTTGCAAGTGTAATCGCCACAGATTGTGTTTTTTCCTTAATCATCATTGTAACGTTAAATACTTTCGTTTAAAATGCATTCGACTAAAATATGAGTTATTTTAAAGAGCAACATATGTTTCATTAAGCCTTTTTGACTGATTAGACCAAAGTGGCCTGAAGTCAGCACTTTGCTTCGGCAGTTACAGACCAAGAAGGATAGTATTCTTGTGGGCTTTGTTCTGGCATATAAGTGTCCTTTGTAATCACTTTTTTCATTTCTTCTTGTCAGCAATCTTAGAATTTGTAGTAGACGTTTACAGGGCAAGGCAAATCTGAAATCACACTGCTAGATACTTTAGTTGGGTGAAATGTGCAGTTTCAAAATTAGGCTGGTTAAAAAAAAAAAAAGTTTTCCAGCACTTTAAATCCTTCAAATGATTACTTCAATTAATGAGCATAACATTGCAATCAACCTCTGATGTGTTTCTGCCTAAGTGACCCTAGCCAAAAAAAAACATTAAAATATAGGATAAAAAAGCAGTTAGATGTGCCCTGCAGTACTTATTTTCTGTCATTAGATGTCCTTAGTCTTCTTGGTAGAATCAAGGCTAGTGTCATTCAACACACTTCCTCTGAACCCAGACAGTCATGGACCTGCTCCCAGTTTGTGATTGGACTGTAGAGGAGAAGCAGCACAGTGATCAGCAAATTGATGGCAGCAACATTTCTCAAAAAGGCTAAAAAATACTAAATATTTCCATGCAATATTTTAGTCTTATCTGAGTAAATATATGAAACCACACTTATGATTATTATAATTATTACTATTATTATGTGTTGGTAAGGGGGTGTGACCTCTGCATAATCTCCCCGCCCACATCTGGCTGGCATCCCAACCAGCTTCTGATATCACTGGTTGCCAGGTGCTGGACAGAGCATCCCAGGTTACTAAGAGCTGGGTGTGGAGATGGGTATGACCCTTGCACATCTGGTTGCCAGGAGATGGTCAGGAAGCTGACCAGAGCACGCCAAATTACGAGGAGCTGGGTCAGGAGATCTCCAGGCCTGACTCTTAGCAACCTAGGATGCTCTGACTGGAATGGTGATGGCAGGCACAATGCAAACATTGTGCAGGAGAGTGACCGTGCTGCTCTGCCTGCTGCCCCCGCCCCCCCCTCTCCCCACATGACCCAAATAGATGATACCTGAGGCAACAGCCCTGTCTGCACACAATAGAGAAGGAAAGAAACCTACACAAAACACTGTACATTCACTTTAGTTTTACTAAGGTACTCAGGTTGATGTTAGTTTAGACAGCTTATTGTTAACAGACCAATAGGGAAATCCATCACTGGATATTGCTGTCCCATTAAAAGTGTTTTCTATCCTTTTCATAGAAAGTGGAAACATTATTAGCCCTTGAGGGGGATGACTAATTAGGGAGGGTAAGGTTCAGTTTTGCTAGCACTAGGTTTTTCTTTTCTTTAACCTCAGCAGACTCATCCTGTCTAATAAAAAATAATTCAACCCAAAAATAAATTTAATACGCGCCCTGATTTTGCCCTTGAGATTTATTGTTACCTTTATTCATGCCTACAGACAGATGTCAGGAGGAGGCTGCAAACCTTCTGTTTTTAAAAGAGCTGTATTTGTTACCATGGTTACATGTTACATTATTCAATGACAAATTAACATTTTCCCCTTTCTGGCACAGGAGGAAGGATGATGGTATCTTATCCTATAAGGATCACCTGCCAGTCACACAAGTTATTGTTGGTGATACATATCGTTCTTCATCAGAGGCAAAGCTGACTGTCGATCCCCTGCGATGTTATGGAGACAGTAAGTGTCTCAAATTACCTTTTACTCTATATTATACAGCAATGGGAGATATATGTGAAAACTGATGCCTAGCTACATAGTCCATATCTTAAAAGCTTCACTTTGAGCACAAAACCCTATATTTTAATATATTAGTCAATAGCCACAAAGGATATAAATCCACTTTTTGTGCAAAATTACAGGAGGGACGGATAAAAGACCAGTCACCCTAACCAGGGAGAGAGAGCGGGAGTGACTGGTCTGTGTTACAGAAAGATCCTGTAGAGAGACAAAGTTCCTGAGTGGCTATGCTCACTACTGCATTGTATCTATGGAGGCAGCCATGGTTGCCGCCCAGGATGGTGTTAAAACATGACTGCCTTTGTTCATTTCCATTAGTAGTTTAAAGTAGAAAGTTAAGATTGTTTTGTTTCTGGTCAGCCAACAGGAAGTGAAATGGAAACTGTATTTTACTTCCTGTTGCCTGTTCTGTTATGAACAGTTAGGGCTTCATTTTCAAAACCTCCACCTAGCGTATAGCCAGGCATCAGAATTTTGCATGGCACTAGTGCCCCTAAATGTCACTGATGAGGCTTAGGAAGTTCCTATACTCATCAGCACCAACTATAAGTGCTAGTGTAATGCGAACAGCATCTGTCCAGCTATAAACCGGGTGCAAGTTTTATAAATCAACACCTTATTTTCTGTACTTGCTGAAAATGTTCTAATGAAAACTAATGCAGCCACTACATCTAAGGACTGGTAAGCTGCAATATATTGCATTTGTGTTCTTGGGTTTAGTTATCCTTTAACATGCCTTTCATATACATAGAAATACTTGCGTTGGGTATTATCGTTTTTTGAGGTTTCGCGCGCGCACGCAATTTTAAGGCTTGACATGTTTAGTGTCTTTTTACCCGACGTGACCCCATCTTTTATATTTTACCAAAAAATTGGGTAATAATAAATGTTTTATCATTTAATATAGGGGAAACTGTTTTTTTTTTTAAATTTCGGTAATTTTTCCTTAATATAGTAAAAAAATAAAACCCCCAGTGGTGAATAAATACCACCAAAAGAAAGCTCTATCTGTCCCCAAAAAAGGGTATAAAATTCATTTCAGTACAGCGCTGCATGACGGAATAAATGTCAGTTAAAGTACCGCAGCGCTGAATACTGAAAAATGGCCTGGATGGGAAGGGGGTTTAACACCACGGATGTCAACTGGTTAAAGACTTTTGCAAGATAATTTTTTAAAAAGTGAACAAAAAAAGGTTTTGACAATGCTCCCTTTAATCATTCCATTTGTTCTGCAATTTCACATCTTAACAGAGTTGCTAATGTGAAATGTGTTCCTATGCCTCTTTGTGGTAATGAGAAAATTCTGCCAATCATACTTGCTTTGTGATAAAAGATAATAGTAAAAGCATAAAAGGAATACTTCACAGATGGGACACAGCTACCAATGTCATCAACACTGCTATTTATTTCCATATTAGCCAGGTTTATTATTGTGCAGACTGCAATCAATCCTGGGGATGTTAGTGAATATTAGTGTTTGATTTGATATCCTTGCTCATCAAGCAGTGTAATTAATAGGCCTGTTTCTTTGTTAGATTAGAATTTTCAGATGGATGTAATCATTTAGCCTTTCTCTTTTTTTTCTTGTTTTTTTGTGTGTTAAGAATGCTAGAAAAATAATTGCTCCCACAGCACGAAATGTGAATCTGTAATTAATACTCACTGATGAACTGATCTGTTTGAATGTAGCAATCTTGTATTAGCTGCAAGGCTGAATTAGAGTTGGCCAAAAGAGCACATTATTAAAGGCCAACTTCCAGGCAAGAAACAATAACTTATAAACAATAAAAGAAGAGTTACATTTCTGTTGAGTTTTAATATCTGTCTGTGTCCCACTGGGGAGATTTTCCCTCACTTCCCTGTGACATCCGCACAAGAAAAAAAGGATGCCTTCGTCTCCGGGACAGGAAGGTACAGACAGCAATAAAAAATATTGTTTAAAGTTCTAACCTTTCCCCACTCTGTCCAAAACTCTATTAAAAGTTTGGATGGAGTTGGGTTTTAAAGTGTGTATCAGTGCAAAACTTTTTTCTTAGCTTTGGAAAACGTGGAGTAGGGTTAGAACCTGTTTTTTTATTGGTGTCTGTATCACAGTTGGGAAGAGTGACCCCTCTATTTGTCCAGGTGACCAATGTTATCAAGACAAAAATTGAGGGGTAAATCAAAATTTTACAGTTGTTATAAGTGCAAATGGTGGGGGGAAATCTTCCAATGCATACAAATGTTCCGAAGACAATTGTCTAAGAGTTGAATTCCCCTCACTGTGGGGAGATTGTAGGGTCCATCTCCTGGAACATGTGGCAGTGCACATCATCTGGGGGAGAATAAATGTTGTTCCTCCAAGATTGATGGAAATTCTACGATTGTAAATAACAGGCCATTTTGTTCAGTGGCAGCCGCAAGCTGAAAATAAGAAAAAGTAAAAGCAACAAGTTCAACAATAGCAAGTGGAATCACAGTTTTAGCATTAGAACATTAATAAATGTAGTATAACAATTTACTTCCAAAATCGAGCTAACTTGTTCGTTGTTGAGTTCACAAGTCTTTATTGAGACCCTGGACATTTGTACAGTAATAGATTCCCTTTCACAGCAACAAAGCAGCAGCCAATGTGTTGTCTCTTTAAGGTGCTATACACTAAATAACAGGTGTGCATGTGGTCCCTTTAAAATGATTTACCTTGCGGGCCAGTACATGCCACAAAGACAGCATTCCAGAGCATTTGGCCTCTGGAACGCACTGGAACGCAAGTCGGCTGGCTCCCAACGCTCAGAGGTAGGAGGGGGGGTGGCGGTGCATTGAAGTCAGTGGCACTGCAGCCACGCCCCCCGCCCGCAGTGCCATCGCTCAGACCCGAACACGTGGCACATTAGTGCCTGCGTCCCGGTCCAGTGTGATCTGCAAAAATAGTACATGCAGCATTTTCAAAGATCGCACTGGACCAGAATGCAGGCACTAATGTGCCACGTGTTCGGGTCTGAGCGATGGCACTGCGGGCGGGGGGCGGGGCTGCAGTGCCATTGACTTCAATGCACCGCCACACCCCCTCCCACTGGGAGCCGTCCGGCTTGAATTCCAGTGCATTTCAGAGGCTGAATACTCTGGAACGCAGTCTTTGTGGTGTGACCCAGCCCTGAAGGAAGATCTCTTCTCAATAAGTTCACTTTACCCAGCAGATACTACTGTAAAGCTATTGTCTATATTTATTGTCTGTAGTTAGCCTTAAAGTGTTTGCTAGAGTATGCAATGCAGCATTTCACACTAGATCCTGATGAAATCAACAGATAGCTGATTATATGGCAGTACTGTGTTGCAGCAAATAACGGAATTCTAGAAACTGGAGACATGGTCACTGCAGCACATGGAACTTGCTTGTGATAACCATGCAGTACTTACAATCCAGCAGTTAGCTATCCTCAGAAAGAAGAACGGGTGGAATTTGCTCCAGCTTTCCCATGCTGTCCTCTAGGCAATAAGCAAACAGGAATCTGACTAGAATCACCCTGTAGGATGCCTCCCTGAATTCTCACTCTACTGCCTTCTTCCATAAAGTTCTGTCACCAGTCCCGATCCTCCCACACTGTATTGCAGAACAATCCTCCCTTTGATGTCATACCATTTGCAAGCTGGCACATGGGTCTCTCTTTTCTGTAGCTATCCCATAGTGGTAAATTGCAGTGACAATAATGGGATAGCCTGAAATCAATGAAGCTCTATTACTGGCAAGCTGCTTAGGAATAGATCAACCATTAGTGGCAGAGATATGGTCAGTGTGAAATGATAAACAATTCTGCCACATGGCAGGTGAATATGTCTGCTTTGCAGTAAAACAATTTTGCAGTACATGTACACAATAGGTAGCATAACAAAAGGCTCTGAGTTGGCTACGTAATTTAAAAAAAATGGCAAACTCTGAGCCTATCAACCACGTCCAATGCAACTTGAAAGTTGTAGTTGCAGGTTTGTAATATACTGCCTGGCCCAAAAAAATTCACATGCTCTAATATTTTGTTGGACTTTGATTACGGTACGCATTCGCCATGGCATCGTTTCAGTAAGCTAAGGCAATGTCACTACATATATTTCCATCCAGAGCTGTATTCATTTTTCACCAAGATTATGTAGTGATGATGGGAGTGTCAGACCACTGTGTAAAGTCTTTGACTGCACATCCTGAAGATTTTCAATGGGATTAAGGTCATGCGATGGCCAATCCATGTGTGAAAATAATATCTCATGATCCCTTAACGACTGTTTCACAATTTGAGCCCAATGAATGTTGCCATTGTTATCCTGGAATATGCCCATGCCATCAGGGTTATTCAGTATATTCAGGTAGGCAGCCAACAAGATTTTTTGGGGACATAACGTTGCTGAACCTAGACCTGCCCAACTGAAGCAACCCCAGATCATAACACTGCCCAAATTCCAGGTGGTGATGTTTTTTGGCCAGGCAGTGTATATTCACAGTTTCTTTTTCTTACTCCAGATCTCCAACTTACCCTGTTGCCCACTCTGCTACTACTATGTAGAAATCACTTGATGTAGGGGGCCTCACGTAGACATGCTAATGGGATTTGGAACCTTGATGAGCCAAAATCACCTCTGCAGCCCATGAGAGCTGATACCATTTATCATTCATCAAATACTGACTGATAGAAAACAATGTAGCAAATGCAAAGCGCCATGATGTTTATGTATATGTTTTTTTTTACAAAAATTGTATTTTCTGTTTAATGCAGCCTTGCAAAAGTAATACTTTGACTTTATTGTCTGATAAAAAGATGAACTTGAAAGAAGTGCGACATTAGCTGCATTCTCAGAATACATTGTTTTAAGTTATTCAAGAAACCATGTTCGAAGAGGTCTCTGAAAAAGATCAAAATATTGCTGGTGGCACAATAAATCATACATCGCTTTACCTGAGTGCCTCTCAATAATGCAGCTTGTTTACCGCAGCTTTTACAGGATAGCACGGTCAAATACAATCATATAATATATAAAACCTAAATAAAAAAATATACACAGTAAATGAAATCTATATACTCGAGTAATAGCATATGTACAGTATATATTGTCATCTTTAATATAATTAGCACTTGTTAAATATACATATACTGCCTTGGTTTTTCCCATTCGGCCTTTAGGTTAGGTTTTCTTTGTTACCAAGCCTTAGAACAGACCAACCATGTGGAATAAAATATTGTGCCCCAAGGTTTTCACATCTCAAACTTGTTTTTTATTTATCTTTGTATATTTTTAAAGATCAAGGTTAAATCTGAAAGGGAATTGCTGAGATCAAGCATGAACATAAGTCACAAGGAGCTGGAATCTTTGTAAAATGTGACCATTGTTATTGTAAACATCTATTGCTACCTCTAGCTATAATGCCAGTGTGAAGCACCTAAACAGTAAATATTCTGTGGAATTTATTATGAGGTTTTTAGTAGAGCAAGACTTTTTATGAATACTAGAAAATTGCCTTTCTGTGACCTTTGTTATATATATTACAGTAGTGGACTTTACACCACAAATAACACTAAGGCTGTTGCTTACAGTGGGATAATAAAGAGCAGACCTCTCTGTGTTACCATTTGGAGGGTGATGTGATGCAGTCACCAAATTGTTAACAATCAGAGAGAGATACATTGCACATGGCAGCTCCCCATTTATACTGTATCTGTCCAGTCAGTGGAAACAAAACCTGTTTATCCTGACAGAAATCGTGTGACCTGATAGCTTTCTGTGCTGTCTGCCTACACTTCATTCATATTGGTTACTTTGTTCCCAGATGACTTTTTGGACTCCGGAACCACTTCCCCATGCTATGGAGATGAGGAGAAGGGAAGGTGTTCTGTAATTTTTTCTTATGGTGACAATGCTGCTCCTCCATAGATGCAGTTGTGTTGATTTACTAAAGGAAAATAGGCTGTTCACCTTGCAAAGGAATTTACATTTTGCAAGGGAATTTTCTCTGAGCTTAGTAAATATATCCACTCACATGCAAGGAAAAGGAAAAAAAAACTGTATTTTCACATCACTTGCACTGGAATGGATGATGGAAGTCAGCAGAGTTTCACCTCATTCAGAGTTACATAGTTAGTCAGGTTGAAAAAAGACACGTCCATCGGGTTCAACCTATAGAGAAGCTATTCACTAAGCTAAAGGTGCCCATACACTGTTCAAATTTCAGCTGGTTTTTGAGGAACCGGACAAATTTCTCACAGTGTGTGCCGCTGTTGGCACCCTTTCGATCGTTTCAATCAGCTGATCAAAGGAGCTGGTCAGAAAATCTTCGATCAATCAGAGCCAGCAGCCAATGAGCCGCCCGCTATGGTCAGGTATTCTCACGGGGGCTGGCAGCATCTATCAGAATACAATGTAAACAGCAGGATTCCTCAAATCAACCTTCTGTTAGTGTTGATGGAGGAATCTGGTCTATTTATTACGTTCGGCCCACGGGTTGAACAAAAAAAAATACATCAGTGTATGGCCAGCTAAGATGGGCAGCTCTGTGTTGCTCTGATGCCTGCAATTCTCTTTCCCCACGGAGATCTCTTCCTGATTGCAGGGGTGAGAAAAGAAGAAGCGTTATATGAGCTCGCTATTTTCACTGTATTGTTCCCTACACAGTGGCAGCTGTAAGCTGACCCCTGTCAAATGTTATTGTTGCCTGTTACACATGTTCCCTCACTTCCTGTCTGGTGAAACTATTGTGTGAGGTATACTCTACCAGAGCTCTGAATAGCAATCAAAACACAGCTGGGGTTTTAATACTTCTCCATTCTATCTTAAACCTGAAGCGGAAGTTATGTAAAGTCAGTAAAATGAAAAAATGCTGGGAGGTAGGGATTTTTGGCAGAAGAGACATGCCAAAAGAATTCTTCCTCTCTCCCCCAGTGATTTGTTTATTTTCTGTGCACACTGTATGGCACATATACCGTGCAGTGTACACACTCTGGTCATTCACATGATTCCTAAGATGCCGTGAATTTGACCGATGCCGGGGACGATGTAACTCCTGAGCACATGCACATGAGTTACATCATCGGTGGCTACGCAATGGCTGAAGAGGATGTCTGAGAAACTGGGAACCCAAAAGGAGATGCAGAGAAGATCAATATCGACAGACTTGCACATTAGGGGGGACAAACTACATTTACACATCGGTTTACTTCCACTTTAAAAAAAAAAAAGTTGTGACTGTTGTTAAAATTTAAATTGGGTGAAGACGTTCAGGCAAACCTCTTATGAGGTCAAGTTCCGATTTAGCATAGGAATTAGAAGCAGTATATGGGAAATTGCACAATATAATTTTTTAACTTGTAATATCCCTTGAGCACATTATTATATTGATTCCTTTTTCATCTTTAAAATGTGATTCATAGCAGACATTATTAAAATCAATGACGTCTAGCTAATTATAACAGAACAGAAGGCAATACAGCAGCTAGTGATATTTTTTAGCAGAATATACTGTATCATTATTGGAATATTTGTTTCATGCAGAAGTACTTTAATTTTAAAATCTTTAGCACACAGTTGTGTGCTGAGATCCCATGTGTGTACTCTTATGGTTCTGCTGCTACCTTTTGATGTGATTATTTTCACAGGTACAAACAGAAATTATTACAAGTATTGGAGATTTTCAAAGACTGAGTGCAGGAGAGGGGTATTAAGGGAATTTTGGAATATGTATAATCATTAGTATAATGTATCTCAGGGAAACACCTCACTTGCATTTGAAAGGTCATAAAGTGCAGTGAAAGAAATCATCATTCTGTGGGAAAGTTGTGAAGTAATTTCCCAAATTAATCTGTTCTGCCCATATACTGCAGATATAGCACAAATTTGTATATATTAAAGTTGAGCTCTAGGCACAAATCTTTATACACACTTGGGATGCATTTATGAGCATCCCATTTATGTGTTACCTGTTCAAGCAGTTGGATTTTTGTCCAGTCTTGAGAGTTGCACAGCCCTACCAGACTGTACAACTATGCAGGTGACCTGACTTTTGTTAGCTGCAGTTAAACGACACAGCTAGGTCACCTCCCTGCCCCCAGCCCTTGATTAAACAATGAAGGAGTAGCAAGAGACTGAGGAGGTCATCTGCTCTCTCCTCTTGTCAGCATGTTCATTGTTAGCCCATGTGCATGCAGGCCACTGGATTTGCTCCTATAGTAGCCCCTACCTCTCCCAATCTGCTGAACAGAGGGTTAAAACCGCTTGCAATCACGACAAATGTAAGCATTTCTGCTAGTTGCATTTAAAATATGTACCATGACGTTTTAGTAAATACAACTGCATTTATTGGTCGTTTTTTGTTATATGCTTGTAGTTTGACTTTAAGACAGAGTTATAATAGATTAAATACTCTATTTCATTCAGTTTTACATAAGGCTTTATTTCAATATTACACTGGACCTCACTGGTATGCCATCAACTTTTTTTTACTTATATCACTTTTATGCCAACATCTGTATGTGGTAATAACTGTTGTAAATAATAATGAGGGCAATTCTTGCGACTGCAGCTGCAGAGAGATGGGATATTTATTCAATTTAGGCACCTGTGTGTGTGATTAAATTGGACATAATTTCACAGGTCAATCTCTCGGGTAATCGACAAGATCGCTGGTGCCAATAAACCAGTCTGTGTGGCTGGAAAATAGCCACACTAGAAACAGAATATTACCTAATATCACTCATCCTCTTTTCATCGAATTTAGCAACATGTCACAGGCTAAAAAGGAACCTTGTCAGAGAAAAGCCAGTTCTTTTATTTCAGCTCCCATTCTAAAAACAATAGCTGCCTGGCTAACAATAGCTGCCTGGCTGTCATTTCCCAGCTTCACTGCCAATGATTGACTGGTCTGAAACAAGCATGTAGTCTGTGTCCCGTTGGTGAGATATGTGAGGGGGAAACCTTCTTAATAGGGACAGGAAAAGAAAAAAATAACTTTAAAGTAGAACTCGGTGTTATCCAGCAACACACTTTAATGTATATAGCTGCCTTTGTTTAGATGACAGTTGTAACAGTTGTAGCTGTAAAGTGGCAACATCTACCTTTAATCATTCCCTCTGAGGTCTGCTTTTAGTACTCTCATGTGGTGGGTTGGTAAGCCAGTTCCCATTCCAGGACTACAGTAAAGCAATTCCAGGATGGACAGTTGGAAAACCAATTCCATTGTTCTGGCTCCACTCTCTCTGCCTCTCAGCCATGCCACAAGACATACACTTAGACACAACTTAGTTTCAAGGGGCCCAAACCGGCCTGGTCCATTGGGGTTCGCACCAAACACCCAACCCATAAATTACAAGGGATGCAGGCTAAAGGCTAAAGGGCACATGGTCCAGACAGGGGACCCACCGTCTTCACCAGGTCACCATCCATCTCCTGAATGGATCAGTTACAAAGTCTTTACTCACCCCAGGTATAGATCACTCTTCAGTCTACAGGAATAATGAGATTCAACTCACTTTCATCTTCACTATATGAGATATCGCAACATAACAGTCCATATTTAAAATGGTTACATCATCCATGACTCGCCATGTGCAGATCCCATGCCCCTCAAAGTTGCTCTCTCAATAGAGTTCTCCAGATACACTGGCAAGATTCACTCAGGAAAGAACTAACAGAATTTTCCAACCATGCCCAGTCCCACCTAATCCCACCCAACACATTTTTTTACCCATCAACAGACAGATCCTCTGTCTCGACTTTGGTCTATTAACCATTATAAGCCCAAAGGTCTACAAGAGACACTCCCATAAAAATGCCCAATGTATGGCAAAAACATTTTTAATGATGGGAGATGTAGTTTGCACTTCTGGATAGCATGGGGAAGCTCTGGATAACCACACCCTCCACACCCATAGCACTTAAAATGTGGAAGTGGGGATTGTAACTTTATTTTTTGAAGAATTAGGAAGGTGATCCCGACGTGACCCCGTCTTTTATATTTTACCAACAAAATTGGTAATAATAAATGTTTTAGAATTTAATATAGGGGGAACTGTTTTTTTAAAAAAAATCTGTAGTTTTTCCCCTTAATATATTAAAAAATAAAAACCCCAGTGGTGATTAAATACCACCAAAATAAAGCTCTATGTGTCCCCAAAAAAGGGTATAAAATTAATTTCAGTACAGCGCTGCATGACGGAATAAATGTCAGTCAAAGTACCACAGCGCTGAATACTGAAAAATGGCCTGGACGGGAAGGGGGTTTAACACCCGGATGTCAACTGGTTAATACTGTGTGAGTAACTGACCTAGAACAAGAAAAGTATGAGAAAGGTCAGTTCCTTATCTGCATCAGTAAAGATGTTTGATTTTGTTTTGGTAATACATTGCATTATATTTTACATATCGCTCTTTTTTTTAATAATACAAATTACACACACAGTATGTGATTAGCAATGGATAGTTAAATAAAGAAGAAAAAAAAACTGTACTGAACTTACCCCAGAAGCTTTCATTTTCAGAGATGATTCAAAACATGTAGGCAATCTAATAGATTGGACCGGGTGTTAAGGTGCCCATACACCTTACAATTATCTGCAGATTTTCTGTGGTCGGATGGAAAAAGTGCAACAGATTGGCCCATTTGGAGATTACTCCATCCACACAGTTAAGTGTAGATGGAGGAATCTGTTGCACCTTTTCCATATGACCACAGAAAATCTGCAGATAATTGTAAGGTGTATGGCCAGCTTTAGAAGCTTTACTGTCAGAAATCAGAGCTAAAATAAAAAAATCCAGCTCCTTTGGTCAACTTGTGTCAAGATTTCCTGTGGTTTTTAAGACAATTTGTCAGGAAACATAGAATTCCATAGCTTTAATAATGATCAAGAAGTTAAGCTGTCAAATATCAGCTGGTTCTCCCAAGAAAACAATTGTTAAAGACCCTTAGGTTTATAATGGCACAAAAAACAAATGTGAACTTTTTGGAATAGAGACGCAGAATTTGGGTCCAGCTAATTTATCACATAAGTCATATTAACCACTTATCACAGAAGTCATATTAACCACTTATCACAGATACACAGGAAGATATTTTTCTCCCCATATGTATGCTTTGTGGCTTAACGCATATCTCAACTTTTTTCAACTTGTGCCCCCCTTTCCTATGCACAAAAATGTTAGTAAAGCACAGCTCTCCTTCTCCATGCTCCAGTGCTGACCTTCAAGTCCTGCTGCTAAATCTAGTGCAACTGTTCTTCTGGATTGACTGTTGCTCAAATCCATTCAACCCGCTTCCTAAAAGCCCAGGCTGTCAATGGCACCCCTGGGGGTGCATCATTAGGCAGCCTGGGCTCACAATATAAAGCTGCACCCACCATTGCTTGAGGGATATACAGGGGACCTTGGATCATCACATGACATGTTGAAGACACCTGGATTAAAGGTATGAATCCTGAGAAATTTTTAAAATGTATCATGGGGAGAGATGAGGAAGCAGTAAAGGGTGGGCCCCTCTAAAAAGAACTTAGTTAAGTTGCGATCTCCAGTTAAAAAAAAAAAAATTCTAGTGCAGAAGAAACTTTGTCAGGTGTTTACTGCTATCTGTGTCCTTCTTGAAAAACACACCCTCGCCATCTGTACTGGGGACAAAAAGTGTAATAAAGCCAAGATATTACCACTGACACTTGAATAGGAGCTGAAGAGAAATCTTCCAATAGGATCACCAGATCTGGTGACAAAAGTAGAATTTCCTGACAAAAGGGACCTTATAGCTGATGTTTTTAAATAATTTGTTGTGGAATTGTTGTTAATTTCATGTTGTTGTCCAATGAGGTTGTCTCTCCAGCCAGTAAGGGCAGGGAGATTGTAGTTGGTAAAGTTTAGCCATAAAATAAGTCAGTCACACAAAGAGGCTTTTTCTGGCAATATAGGTTATATGGTGAAGCCTAACCATAAAGTAAGGCAATGGCAGTCACACAAAGAGGCTTTTTCTGGCAATATAGGTTATATGGTGAAAATTAGCTATAAGATAAGGCATTGTCAATAACACAAAGAGGCTATTTTCTGGCAATATAGGTTATAGGTGGAATCGTATCATGTCTGCTCTCAGGTAGGACCTTTTAAATATTAATATGGGATACAGGTTCACTTTACATATCTAAGAATCCTGAAACCACAAAAAAAAATGTTTGTGTTATACTTGGGATTAGTAAGAGGTTGTTTATGTAGGTGATAAAATATATGTAGTTATCCATATATCACTAATAAAACACTACATATCAAAACTCTTTGCTAATTGGCTAAATTCCCCCAAAAATGCCTATCTCTTATTTTAACTGGATGTATTTAAATAGATATCTTATGAGTCACATTTACCATTTTAAAACAATGTCAACTTAACTAGGCAGTCTGGAGAAACAACTCTCATTCTGTGAGTAGAATGCTGTAGACTACTGCAAAATTGTCTTAAGTCTCTATGACTCTATTCAAATATTAAGCTGGTATTTCATTTTATGGATGCTTGCAGCTGTGGCTTGGTTTGATAAAAATAAAAATGCTGATCACCCTGCTCCAGCTACTTCATTTCCTTCACTGCTTGAGAAATGAAACACAGATGACACAGGAAAAATCCTCCTGCATCACATAGTCATTCTTGAAAATTCAATTCAATCTGACTCCATTCATTGTACAATTAGGGACTTACATTAATCTCTGTAAGCCATGGCTGAGCTGCCAATGTTATAAAGTTCTTCTCTCTATGCTATAACAATAAATTACAGCACTTATGTTTTCCAACACTTATCTGTCAACTTTCACATTTCCAGAGTAATCTGCATGGCTCATTTGGTTTAATTTAACGAACGTTTTTTTCCACCAGTTTTAATTGTTTGCCTTTGTTTGAACAACACACATTTGTCAATGGAAAGCAAGAGCACATGAAGGACAGTACATGAGCTGATTGTATTTCCTATCAAACAAGTAGAATTACAGGCACCAAAATGCATGCTTTGCTTCGTCTGGGATTACGTTACATGCCAGAAAATGGTTTAGCTGGAGTTTTACTCTTTCAGAAAAGAGCTGGCCATTTGTTTCAGTTAAATGGGAATATGTTTGATGAAGATGTGTATAGGAGGGATTATAGCTGTACAGTCAAGAAGTATTCCAAACATGATGCGATGAAGGTACAGTCAAAAAGATTATGGCTCCATGGCTGGCCAGCATGTGACAACAAAAGGGCCCTGCTTGTTCAAGATTGCATAAAGCTAATTTATATTTTACGCTTAGGGATCTATGTGTGATTCACACATTGAAAGTTTGTTGGACACATTTTCATTTACGCTTTACAGTATTTGGCTATAATATTCAAAATTAGATCCAATAAACATACAATTAAATCATCATACCGCCAAAAATAAATAGAAACCCCAACATAATACCCCCTGAAATAAAAGCCCACTTTGATAGAGCCTAAATAAAAGGCCCTATCAATATAAAATTATTAACAATATATACTGACCTCAGATCAACCACAAAATACCTTTAAAGTCCAAAATAACAAGGGGCAAAAAACAGTAAAGGAGTTGACTCATGTGACGGTCTATAGCATAGGTGTCAAACTCAAGGCCCCTGGGCCAAGACCGGCGTGCGATGGAATTATCTTTGGCTCGCATGATAATATTTCATTATCATTAGATCTGGCCCGCCAGTACACTTCCAGCTTTAAAGATGGCCACTGCGCGGCTGCCGATCAGCGGCCATCTTTATGACACAGGAATGATGCAGGAATGATGGCCGGCGGCGGCTGCGTGGCGGCCATCTTTAAAGCTGGAAGTGCCCTGCAGCTTCTGTAGGAAAGGCCGGCGGCTGTCCCTGCCTTGCCAGACCTCATAGCAGGGATGAAGAGCTTATGGGGCCTGCACAATGAGGAGATAAAGCAGGGGAAGAATCCACAGAAGCGGGCACCAGATGGAAAAACTTTTTTTGTAAGTAAATTCTTTTGTTATAAATGCACTGTACTATTTAATGTCTGTGTTTGGCTGTTATTATTTAAATATATAGGTTATTTCTTAAAGGGAAAGTAAATAAAAAAGTTTTAAAAAATGTTTCATCATAATTATGTATCATGCTTTTTAATAATTAAATGTACAGGCTTTGTTATTATACTGTGTGATATACTGTATATGCCGCTGTATTATACTGTGTGATGTACTGTATAGGCCACGGTATTATACTGTGTGATATACTGTATATGCCGCTGTATTATACTGTGTGATATACTGTATAGGCCGCGGTATTATACTGTGTGAACCAGCCCGGCCCTCGACTTGGAGCATTTTTTAAATATTGGTCCACTGTGTATTTGAGTTTGACACCTCTGGTCTATAGTATTCCACTTCACTCTTCTCCTGGCTGCAAGCCTAAAAGGTTATGTAAGAAGGTGAGTGGAGGAGTAATTGGGTCAGCACATACAGTAATCCACAGGATTCGCTCTAATTTCGATGCAGCTGCTGATGATGGGCAAATCATGTGTTACTTTAAATGGGACATGTGAATCTTGTTTGCAGTTAGCATCTGTCTATTATGTTGTATGCTAATGCTGAAAGGTGAATCTGTTTGATTTTAAATGTGAGGAGCAAATCATGTTTTATCATTGGAAACTCCTAAAAGAGAACTATGGCCAAAGCATTTTTGGACATATTTCTCTTTAAGGTCACAGGACAGCTCCAGTGTCTTATGTCAGCTCTAAGTATGGGGATGAGTGTATTTCACTCTTCCCATAATTGTCCTTTAATAATGTTGTATGCCGATGTGCAACTCTTGCTTGAGTTTAAATGTGCATTCCAGAAATTCAGTACAGAGAACAACTTTTCTTTCAGAAATAAGCATGTTTTGTGTAAGCAGAAATGTAAACCTTTTTTAAGTTATGCTATGTGAATGAGAAACATATAACAAATATAATATATGCATTATCCCAATTTGGCTGCAAAAGTGGAACCACCCTTTAAGGGTTAAAGATCCGGCAGCTTTATTCAATACAGAATTTCTTAACGTAAATGAAAACCCTAGATGATTGACATTTAGTTTGTAGAGTATCATAAACAATTGCCCTTTTTAATTAAGTATTTTTTTTACCTTTTTTCATCCTTTGTTACATTTCAGTAGTGTTGATCTCCTGCAGTCACCTTCTTTCTACATGGACTCTGGCAATGGCAATGAGGCATTTCTCATAGTAGGCCGACATTGACTGGCAGATAGAAATGTGCCACTGGTTTGTTGATGCCAAACTGTTGTGCCTCTGTCCAAATTCTAGCAAACTCTCATAAAAAATTTAGGAGACAGCCAGGGGCATCCCAAAGTTTAGGTGTCTCTAGACCGCGTGACACCCCGTCGTGTCGTCATTGCGCGTGACGTCACCTCGCGCATGCGCAATGATGTCATCACGCATTGCGCGACTATCTGAATGATGCCTGCCGGCAGCCATCTTAGTGATGGATGCCAGCAGAGAGAGGAGGAGACGTTCACCCGGCGGGATGAGGCATGCCGCCAGGTCCCCTCCTCTCTCCTGACACTGTCCATGACCTAGTGCCTGACTTTTTAGAGGGGGGTGACACCAAAATGACTGTCAGTCATTTTGGTGTTACCCTGCAATGGTGACACCTGGTGCAGGCCGCACCCCCCTTGTGACGCCACTGGAGACAGCAAATGATAAAGCAGTGTAAAACTAGCCACCACCAGGAGATTTTAAAAAGGGTTAATTGAACCAAGAATTATGGAAAATTTTAAATAGCAAGGCTAGGCCCATATTTACTAGAGATAAAGAGCATAGGCTGGGTATTTTATGTAAAAAAAGAATTAAGATACTGCAAAGGATACAACAGGGTAAAACTGCCCAGTATCAGGTCAGTTTTAATTAGGCATAATAGGCCTAACCGGAGTATGCCTAGATTGTATTTTATATATGGTGTTAGGGTTGTCCAGTGAATGTGAGTGATATAAAGTGAGGGGTTTAGGTGCACACTAATCTTGCTTTTATTATTGTTTATAAATTAAAAAAATAAAAGACCAAACACCGCCTGACATTTTGCATAAAAGGAAGCTTTGAAGCAATTGATCATGAAGTTAAGAGTTAGCAATCAGGAATTATGAACTATTCATGTAATAAGGCTAAATTGGACACATTAGAAACTTGTCTTGTATCTATTTTGTCCAAGATAACAAAATGTCTTGCTGCTCTAAGCTACTTACACCATAGAGACCATATGGGTCTTTTTTCTTTATATTTATAACAAAGGGCTTTTAACATGAATGAGTCACTATACTTTTTATGTTGAATCAAACACTCTTTAATATAAAATAAAATTCCTTGCCCTTATCTGAAGTTTCGGTTAAAAAATGGTCTTTTCTTGGCTATAGCAGAGATGTTGTACAATGGTGTGAAAATAACCCTCACAGCATCTATTGATTGTTTCGTAACTTTGCCTGAGCGATCCAGTTGTTGTCGTTTTATATTTTCTCCACTAAAAAAGGCAATTTCAGGTAGCAAAGCTTTTCTGAGGCTAACAGATAGTCGGTTTGAATTTATGAAATGGGTTCAGACTGGGCTTTACAGAGTGGAAGCATCCTATATGATAAGATCTTTTTAATTTTTTTTGATAAATAGTTGACAGGGGAACTTGTTATGAAAAGGTAAATAATCAGGTTACATTTTGTAGAAAAAATAAGTCATTTTGTATGTTTCAGGTTTTAAAAAGACAGCAAGATAATCTGGCTAACAGTAATTTTGTAGTAGTATGTAGTACTTTGTCCTGTATTTATTCGTGTTGTTTAAGGCTAGCTGTAGGGTTAGAAAGGGAGTCGTGTACCCCCGCCCCCCTCCCAGGCTGTCTCATCATGCAGCTAGCAAGGAGGCAAATAATAAAAAGCTTTGATTAACAATGCTTGCCTATGGCTTCAAGCACTTGCCTGGGGCATACACAGTGGTTAGGAATGCAGGAAGAGGGGGGTGTCTCAATAATACAATTCTAATTCATATACAGCAGAGCACAGCACAGCTCACAGCCTGTGTCTCCTTTCTTCTACCCCTCTGTACATCATGGGAAAAACTAAGCCCACACCCACTCATCAGCCCGCTGGCTACTTTGGAAGAGACTAGAGTAGTAGTTGGCTTGTGTTGCTGTGGACTTTTTTTGTGCTTTTATGAATGATACTGCTCATTTCCAGCACATTGTCATTCACAACAACACAAGCCTACAGCTACTACTCCAGTATCTCTTCCCCAGAATAGAAAGGCACAGGGATAAAAGATTAGATTGAAGAGCTGCAGAATAAAAAGGGGAGGTGGCTGCATTGCTGGCTGTAGCTAACCCAATGGAACACCGATAAATTGGGCTTCAGCCTGGGGTGGAGTAAAACATTTTGTTTTATTTCCAAAAGCTGTGCAAATCTAAATAGGACCAAGCAGTTTGTGCACTGGGCCTCCTGGAGGATTTCAGAAGGATTTCAACTTGTGCTGATAATTTTTCTTTAAAGTCAAATAGTGTGTTACTCATGCAGGTTTACTAAAAGTAGTATTCACCCCTCAACTATGATTTCATGTTTCTCTCTAGATATATGGCTTTAGTAACACTTTAACTGCTACTCTCCCTGGGAACTCATATTTACCTTTACTTTACCCCACCTCTGTTCTGCTTTAATTAGTGCTTAGAGTGACAATAAATATTTTCATGAATGGTGGAGCATGTGAGTCACTCCCTTTCCTCCTAGGTGACAGTGCTGGTGCTTGCTGTTGCCCCTTGCTGTGCAACCTCATCACATTTGATGTTATTATTATTATTATACAGGATTTATATAGTGCCAATAGTTTGCGCACCACTTTACAAAATAAGGAAGACGTTACAATCACAATACAATTCAAGACAAGATAGTAAGGAGAGCCCTGACCATGAGGGCTTGCAATCTAAAAGGGAGGGGCAAGTGATACATGAGGAGGTAGCTGGGTGAGGATGAATTGTTTGAGAAAGTGATAGTTCAGCGGTTAGGTTGAGGCAGGATAGGCTTCCCTAAAGAGATGAGTCTTAAGAGATCGTCTAAAGGCAGTCAGAGTGGGAGATAGACGGGCCGGTTGGGGTAGAGAGTTCCATAGGATGGGAGAGACTCTAGTGAAGTCCTGGAGGCTGTTCCTGTCCAGGGGTGTGTCGGGAGAATTATCCCACGGAATCAGAAGACTCAGTTAGCTGAACCAATCAAGGTTTATTGTAACACAATTGCGGAGGTTACAACAGACTCGACATGTGTAGGGACTGTCCCAGGCACCAGTCTGTGTAACTCTGAAGAACCCTTTCCCTCCCGCAGTCTCTTATAGCCCTCTTCTTCGCCCCCAGCTTCTCCCTCTGTCTTGGGTGAAGTCCCTCTTTCGCATCTGGCCCTCACCTCTCGAATTCCTCTTTGACACGTAGGCAAGTCATTGTGGTTCCAGCCTTGAGACACTGAGTCGTCCTGGTTATCTGCTTCGGCCGTTTGTCCTTGGATGTGGGGTTGTTATGTTCTTCTTTCTTGGTTCTTTGTATGCAAGCTTATCAGGCTTCAGCAGCTGTGTCCTGTGTATAGAAACTCAAAGACAGTTTCTAGTTCCAAAACAAGTATATATGAAACCTTTCTTATTGTCATTATTCTACATGTATAACTACTGAAAACAAAACTACACATTGTTACTTATGCTATTATGAAATGAACAATCTATAACTACAAATGAGTAAATATCTTCACAGGTGACAAAAGGATTCCAGTCACTTCTCCTTCCTAAATGCTAATTGGGAGGACTTGCCAGCATCAGGTCCAATGCTGTAATAATGTCTACATGTCTGAGAAAAGCAGTAAGTCAATCACTTGAGAAGAAAAGGGCACTATTAATTGATTTCCATTGCATTTTTTTCACATTTGGGTCCTTAAAACCAGGAACTTGAAAGCTGATTAAATGCGACAGAATGGCCAACAATAAAGTGTATATGTATAGCCAAAACTCGGAATAATTAAAACTGCTTTCAGATTTGTTTTGTCTGTGACACAAGGTGAGCAAAAATATTTTTTTTAGATTTCATTTACACCAGCCCTGCTGGGCTGCATTTGGGAATATTGTCCAATGCAGTACCTATGTAAAAACAAGGTAAAAAGCCTTGTTTTGTATGGTGTCTGTCCACATCAACACACTGCACTAGTGTGCATCATGATTAAATAGTGGAGGCATACATTGTATGGCAACCTAGCGTGTTACAACATGCTGCAATGCATAGAGTTACATGAAGTGTAACTTAAACTTTAGGAAAAAATTAAAAAGTAAGCAATGCAATGCACTGTAACAAAACATCCCAGTGTGTGTCATGCACACAATAGTCCATGTACGCTGGTGTGAACGGGCCCTTAGACAGTCATAACTAGAACAGGTGTCCCTATTAGAAGATTCCCCTCACCTCCTGCTTTGGTGACAACCACAGAATATTGGGTTTTCCATCAATTTCTATTTAGGTGGCAGTGGCCAGATGAGAGTTGTCCCACTGGGGACACAGATAGCAATTGAAGCCCAACAGAAGTTTTAAATCTCACCGTCTCTATCCAAATCTAAAAAAGTTTGGGCTAGAAATGGACATTAGTTAAATTAATTTACACATTGTCTTCAGTAGCAATTACACATGCTATCATTTTTTGTATACAATAGCTTTGTGTTTCTTTATTGTGGAGCTGACTGTAAGTTAGGAATTATTTTTTTCTTACCAAGGCTGTCACACCTGTCCAGTTTTCCAGGCAGAAAATGACTGACATTAGATGGATGGAGTGCCATACAAATACATGTCAGAGTTTCTTCCAGTCTGTCATTGACAGCTCATGAAATGAAGCAGCCAAAAGGAAGTTTTGCCTCACTTAGCTTACAAACACATTTTCATAATTATTTGAAAATAATACGATAAAAAAAAAAAAAGCTGTAGTGATGAGTTACAGTGGAAACCATCAATCAATGCATTGCATGGTCTAGACGGATAACAACAAAACCAGCACATTACCCTTGTCAAATAATTTTTTTCCACATGTTATTTTCATTATTAATGAAACAAAATAAAGGCGATAATAAATCATGCTCTGGGCTGACAAGTTCTACCACAAATAAAGAGCCTTTTACACAACACACTATCAGCTTGTCCTATTTGATTTTAGTGCTGTCATTTTATACTGTTTCCCAATGCTTCTTTGATGGTTTGCTAGACGTGCCACGGTCTGTTTTTAGCTGCTCATATAGCTGTTTGGATGGCTTGGAATCACAGGAAATTGCAGTTTTTCTTAACATGGCACAATCTTGTCTTTTAGAGCTGTCTTCTTTGAAAATGTTATAGTAAGCCCCCCCTCCCCACAATTCCAACATACTGTTAAGCCACACCTCCTTGTGTATGCTTGTTACCATGACAGTGTTAGGAGGTTAGGATGTGAAAAAATAAGAAAGCTGGTAAAATGTCTAATATAACATTTTTTTCTCCAGCTTTCTTTTTTATGGGTTAGTTTTTTCCTTCATTTCCTATCTAACAATGGATGTCACACTCAAACTGCATATAAACCAAAGTCATAAAAAGATATATTATGTTAGTTACCTTTTACTGTAAATTGGTGACTTTTATGCAATACTGTGCATGTGACCATGCTGATACATGCACAGCTTGCACCTCCCAACTTTCTGAGATAAGAAAGAGGGGCACCTTTTAGTAGAAGGAATGTAGGCAATGGACATGCCTTCAATTACAGAGCCACCAATGTAAGAAATAATAAATAGAAAATTATTGCTTAATGTGACACTAAACTTAGAAGTTAAATCTTAAAAACGCAATCAACTACCTTAACTAGTAACAACAATGTTTCTTAGTTGTGTATCACTCAGCTGTAGATCCTCAAATCATCTCTGAATTTGTTTGGACACCGTCCTTCCTTTGGCTACTTTTGTTCCCCATGGTCTCTGTAGGTGTTGTAAAGTAGCCACCGCTCCAAGCTTGCTCCTGCGATGGCTTTTCATTTTAATACAATTTAGTAAACTAAACATTTAGATTGTAGTCCATCATGGAAGCGAGCTTGGATCGGTGGCTACTTTACAACACACATTGGGCTCCAATAAGCTCCAATCAGCTCTGTGCCTTTAGCTGATGCTCTCTGCTATCTAATCATAACAACTATCTGTGCACGATATGTACAGGTAAGTCCACCTGCCGCAAAGTGGGGGCACTGTTGTTAAGACTACAGAACCCTTTAGAGGCCCAGGCAGGATCCTGTGAAAGAGATTTCTGTGAGCCAATTGGCAGCAACCACATCTCCCAGAATCACCGCGGACACTTCAAGAAGGACCCTTCTACACTGCAATTCAGAAGTAAGAAGAATTGGAATAGCCTTTCATGTTATGACCATGGTTTCATATAATAAATCCCTGCTTTCAGTTAATTTTTTAATAAAAACTGTAGATTAGCTAGAAGAGGGTGGAGAGAGAGAGATTTGTTTTTCCTATGACTGGAGTTATATTAAGGGATTATTTATTTGTTTTAGTAGCTGGAACTTCAAGGTTTTATCTCTGAAAATGTGAAGGTTCAAAGTTAACAAACATAAAAAATCAATAACTGCAAACAACAATGCAGTTGTTTTTTTTAGAGGAACAAAAGCGTTTTTTCCTCTTTTAACACTTATAGCTACATGTGAATATTAGAAGGATCAGTGAAGCCACAGTGAGACAGAAATTTAGCAGATTGTGACAATTTTCATGCCAGGCATCCTTTGATTGCTTTTGATGTGCACCCCTCCGGCCAGTTTGATGCCTTTGATTCTCGTGCCTTTGGCCAGTTAAGAATGTTGTGACTCCAATGCCTTTAACAGCCAAGAAAGGTGTCATTCACACCCTACCCGGGAATTTACAAACAGATTCACACAAGATTTCTGGCAAGCTCTCACCTGTCTCTCATACACATGCATGTGGCAGGCTTTCAACTCAGCCAGTATGCTCCTGGCATCCCTATAAACACCTCACTTGTTCCCATGCACCACTGGTTTCCTTTACTTTTCAACAATCAAAACAAATTCTGTTCTTCAAGGACATCAAATGATTGAAATGTATCTGGGGAATTAAAGTGGGAAGCGCAAGAAAAATCCTATCTTCTTCTTACTTATTGTAGCTTCTCATTGAAATAATGCCATCTCCTCTTCCTGGCAGCCAGGAAGCGAATATGAAATATAAATATGTTTTAGAGGTCTATGTTCTGATCCACTAACATCATAAATCTGAAATACAGTTATCAAACATTGGTGTCCACCAAAAGACCTCCAGAGAACATCTGATTTTCTTATTTGTAGAAAATAACACGTGTATTATTACCTATCCCGAGTTAACACATAGTATTGGCAAGAATAATTTTTACTTAGGGGAACTCGCTTAATAAGAATGTCTGATTCATGTGTAGCCCCTATATAATATACATATATGTGCTATCACAGCGATTCCTGTTCCTAACTGTAAGGAGTTAATTTGTCACTGTGTGTGATCTGAAGCAGAGATTTGTGGGGATTGCAGTGCAGAGCTGACACTGGGGATTGTTAATAGAGCTTTTGTGAACTACGACTCCCAGAATGCTGTGCGAGAGGAAGGAGGAAGGGCTATGGATTGCAGTGACTGAGCGTGCCCAGTCTGACTGGGGGATCTGGAGGAGACAGGCCTGTGTGTGAGGCACTGTGTGAATTAGGACTGCAGGCAACAGAACTGAGTGATTCCCACTGACAGTTTGGGACACACAGAATCGGTACAGCCGCATCCTGAAAGACTGATGTTCATCTGCTAAACCGGAGAGACTGTGTTTGAGCACCCGAACTGAGGCCTAGTCGCGTGGCTGAACCGGCCACCGGAGTAATCCAGCCTGCCCAGCTGAGTGAGTGGAGCCGACGGAGCTGACTGAGGTCATTGCCAGGTACCCTAGATGACCCTAGACGGCCCTTAGACGATCCGAGATGTCCTGCCACAGGCCTTAGAAGACTACATCCTTTCACAGACGTCGGTCTGAGGAAAGAGGGACATTCACATTCCACAGACAATCATCCTCCTTTTCCCAAAGGGACACTGGAAGTGGTGAGAGGCCTTTGGCCATTGCAACAACTGTACTTTCTACATCTGCTATACAGCAAGGGCCCCAACGTTGGCTAGCCTAGGACAGTACTACTGGCCAGTAGTTTAGAGTGGACTAGATACTGTTAAGTAGAGATATTACTGTTGATTATATTCAATTTAAGTGTATTATCTGCAACAATCTGACATTGCTGGTTTTTCGTGCATGCAATATATATATATAGCTGCAGCTACTGAGTTGTAGATTGCCTTAGCCTGCTGCCTTAAATCCCTTTGTGTGATTGTTGGGTATACTATTGCCATAGTTGCTTTGTATATTGTGCTATTATTAAATCTGCTATAAAACTGTTCAAAGGTGTGTTGGTGTGCTGTGGATCCAAGATTTGGGCGGTACATTGGTGCAGGGGGATAGAAATATCCGGTTATTCAGCGGCTCCTTAGGGGGTGAGCGCTACACATGTATAAAAAAAATTACTTCGCACATCTATTTGCATTGTCTAAGCTAGTACCTTTGTCATGATCTAAGTGTGGTGGAATCATTATTAGCCTAGAGTTATTCTGCAGTGTTGTCCCTGTCTGGGTGTCAGCAAAAGTCCCGCTCTTTCCACGGAAAAACGCGCATGCGCAGTACACAGCCTTCCCACGGAAAAACGCGCCAAAGCGCGCACCGGAGGTGACGTGCACTTGGCGCGGAAAGGCGCACAGGAAGTGACATGATTGTTTGATTCACTGCCCTATTTAAACCCGGCTCACATGCCCATTAGTTGCTTGTTTGTCTTTTCAGCTTGATTGTGTTCCTTGTATCCTGTTTAGCGTTGTCCTGTATGCACCTGAACTCCCTGGATTTTGACCTGCTCCTGTTTGACAACCATCCCTGCTTGCTGCCTGCCTTTTGACCTCGGACCGTTTATTGGATATTCTTCTGCCTGCTCCCTTTTGTACTGCATCGGATCTCCTGGCTTTTGACCCCGGCTTGTTGTGACCTCGATTACTGGATTTCCCTGAGCACACGTGCCACTCCTTGTCTGCCTGGCCTTTGTCCCCAACCTCAAAGGCCACAAGACACGAGGTGCAAGAGAAGCCTCCTCAAACATTCGGTCTCCCTACCAGGTACGTGATACTGGGCCAGAGCTGAGGTTTTTAGGTAGATGATGATGATGCATTTAATGTTAGAGCTAATTTGGCCTTAAAAACAAACAAAACAGAAACCTCTGTGCCCTACAATCCAGTTGATAAGCCTAAAACACCTTTACATTTTTCTCTACGTTTGTAATTTTTTTATATTTTAATATGCGCCTAACACAACAGTGCTGAAGTCCAGGCAACTTGTAGTGCATGGATGTACCTGTGTTAGTTTTCAACTCAAGCCTTGTGTCCCTGTGGAGCCCCTAAAGTCAAAGGTCCAGACTGTACACAGGGGCTACACTTTTTCCCTATCTGAGATAAATTCCTCGTCTATAACTCCACTGTTACATGCCATAATCTTTACTGCCTATGTTAAGGGCCATATTACACCAGTAAAGATATGTCACTATAATGAATGTGCTTCGCTTCATCTAGAACAATAAATAAATAAACAAATCTCTATAATAAATAAGTCCCAAATAATACATGCAATCAAAGTGTTCACAATTGCTCTTCTTGTAAATAATATCCGTCTGGAAAGTTCAATCATATATTCGGTGTTCAGATGTGCACAAATGTGGAATCACACGTATAAAGTGCTCAAGATTTGTCCCAAGTGCACCACACTCTTTATCCTTCCACTGTGAAAGTTCTTTGTACAAAGTCCATACATCAACTTCAATTATCACCCGGGTGCTCCCCCTCTCAGTGGGCCGCTCACCTTATAAGTAGACCTAAGTAGGTCTAAAATCATTTTATAGGATCTCCAATCGATCTTATTCAAAGGCCATCTCTCCACAATCGTTGCACAGAAAATGACATCAGCATGTCATCATGACCATATCCAATAAAATATAAAAACAGCCCATAGCGTAAAACCGCAAAATTAAAAAACTCCTTTATTTAAAAAACTACTCACATAAGGAAAGTTGACATAAAACTTCAAGTAAAATGTATGCTCGACAACACGGAGAGAGAGTTTGGTGCGAGGTGCTATTTGTCCCAATATATGTCACTATGTTGCTGCTCCGTTGTTGTCAAATGAGATTCTGCAGCATTTTAGCCAGCTAGGGAGTGACACTAGGTGGATGGTCTCTTTAGCAATCTGTTGAATGTGAGCTGCCCCTAGTGACAGAAATACTAATGCGGCATGGCGCTAATGGACAGTTGAATGACAGGGAGCATGGGGAGGCGCAAGGATTAAAATGAACTTGTAGAGTAGTCAGGGCCCTGTGTAAAGCCTGACCCTAGGATTCCTCCATAGGAATATAGGCATTATTTAGGCCAAGTCAGATTTTCTTATAGCACCAAGGCTATGCTAACTAAAAAACATGCAAATGATCTGTATTTTAGAAACAGCTGCTGATGATACATGATGGAGAGAAGAACAACATCTGCTAGTGGAAGCTTAGTGATTTACAATTAGACGCAGATGTTAAACTCATCAAAGACAAAGCAAAACTTTTTTGTAAAGTAAACATAAGACTGTTAAGGTGAAGCAAAGATATATACTGTCCTTGGTTTCCTTGAGTATTAAATGTATTACTATTTATCTGAAATCTAATATTTAATCTCTTTACTAGTCCAGTGCCCCTATGTGTATTCTTCTTGATACCATGGCAGCCCTTAAAGGCTAAGCTAAGAATTAGTCAGCTTGAAATTTACTAAATATTAATTAAATAAGCCCTTTTGCTGCCACCGACGTAAGGCTTACAGCGGAGCACAACTGCTTCCAGCTGGCCGGCTAAGTAAGCCTTACATCGGTGGCTTTCACCCTTCTGCTATAAGCTCACTGTCGCTAAAGCTGATATCAGAAGGGTCCCCCAATGGTCCACTGTAAAATAATAGCTGCCATCAGCAGCTGACAAGCCGTTGATGACAGCTATTAACAAAAAATCCAGGCGCCCCGCCCGGCACCACAGCTGCCAACATATGACAACTTCATCTGCCCTCTCCATACTTCTCCTCAGATCCCTGCTGCTCTTCCCCACCTGTATGGGCTGGGGCAGCAGAGATCCAAGGAGAAAATGACAGCTGAAGCTGACGGGAGTGCAGAGGAGTAGCCGCTTGTCAGGATGGCCGAACGGCAGGAAAGAGAGAGCAGCGAGCAAGGAGGAGAGCAGAGAGGCTGTCATCCTGTCAGTTTCAGGATGACAGCGGCTCTGTGTGTGGCCAAGCAGAGGATTGGTAAATATGTGTAATATTTACCGCTCCTCTGTGTGCAGTGCAAACACTGGAGTGATCAGCTGATCACTCCAATGTTTGTAAACAACTGGGGACACATAATAGTATGTGTCCCGAATGAGCGGGAAGTGCTTTACATTACTTCTTGTTCATTCATGAGTTTCTTAATGGGGAGAAGCACTCACTACAGAGGCTCCTACCCATTCATAACTGGATGATAGCACATATTTTACTAACACGTGTGTGATGTGTGATGAATGGGAAGCCTCTGTACTGAGTGGACTGCAGAAAAAGAGATTGAGGACTCTATGTCCTCAATTTATTTTTCTATTTCGAAAGGGAAATGTCAGGCAAATAGAAAAAATTATAAACATTTTTTAAAAACACATCATTGAACATCCTTACACTTGTAGTTAGAGGAGCAGTGTCCCCTCCCTACATTGGTAATCAAAGCAGTTCCCCCTTAGGTTGATAGTCAGGGTAGAAGTGACCCCTTACAATGGATGTAAGTAAAGTCTCCTTACATTGGTGGTCAGTGTAAGCAGGAGATCAGAGCACCATTCCTCACTGTTCAAGGAACCCCTAGCAACCTCTAAAGGAACCTTAGCTTTTCAAGCAGTGCCCCCTTAGGTTGATGGTCAGGGTAGAAGTGACCCCTTACAATGGATGTAAGTAAAGTCTGCTTATATTAGTGGCCAGTGTAAGCAGGAGATCAGACCACCGTTGCTCACTGCTCAGGGAAACCCCTAGCAACCTCTAAAGGAACCTTAGCTTTTCAAGCAGTGCCTAGAAGTGACCCCTTACAATGGATGTAAGTAAAGTCTCCTTACAATGTTGGCCAGTGTGAGCAGGAGATCAGATCACCGTTGCCCACTGCTCAATCAACCCCTAGCAACCTCTAATGGAGCCTTAGCTTTTCAAAGATCCTGGTTGAGCAAGGCTGCCTTAAACCATACTGCAAGTGACTTGCTCCTGAGTATAGTAGCAGTCAGGCATTGATTTACCATTAGACACAGCAGAAGCCTACTTATAAATGGCAAAAAGACAGCTTTCTTTCACACATTTTTTTCCCATCATTAGTAGAAAAAGTCATCTCATTTATTATTATCTTTACCAGTGTATAAATACATTGCCACTATATTCTTTTGGATGAAGTTATACTTTAAGAAGTCATTACAGAACATGTTTTGCCAGACTCCCTAGTATGAACAAAACTGCTGCTACTAATAGAAAGAGACCCAATATGAGCTCAGTGACTCATGTGTCACCTTCCCTTAGGAAAAGAAGCTTAATTTCAATCAGACATAATGCATCACAAAGAAACATCTGTTACTGTTTAAGAATGCTCTTTTTTTGTTTGCACATCTTTACTGTTTCTTTAATTATAAGGGAACTGAGTAATACTGATTTCTTCCGGCATTGATTTACATAGGTAATATGTTATTTTTGTGACATTTTGAGGAATACACTAGCAGTATTTTTAGGAGGTAGCAATACTTGATAAGCATTAACAAGACAAAATGGCACAAATACAGGAAGCATATGGCAAAAATTGGAATCCACAGCAAACTGACATGGTGTCAGGATTTGTGCAGGAGCATATGGTGGGCCCATGTGTCTGTGAATGTATTGTTCCTTGTAGTATTATTTTCAGGCACAGTTCCTCTATTGAGCCAGTCATCTGCAGAGAACACCTGGGAATAGAAGCCTTAGCAGATTAGATCAGGACAAGCTAGTGTGAACTCCGAATGGAATTGTCTATATACAGCTCTGCCTGTAGTTTTCACTTAGCAGAACACTGCAGTACCCAAGTCATTGCTGTTCTGCCTGATGGTTATGTTCACAAACTTCCATTTAGGCATAGCTATTTTAAAGTTCTGTAAAGTGCACAAGTCTGCTAAAAAGACACTATTTGAACTCAGTATATTTGGTTTTGTGAATACTGTAATTCAACACACATATCTAATAATTAAAAAAACAAGTTAGTGACCTGCAAATCCTCAACAGTCTAATGTAAATACTGAATAACACTACCAAAAAAGAGATACTGCCATACACCATGGGAGGCTTTTGCACTGCTTTTGGCTTTTAGTATGTATAGGATGTGAACTCCTGACCAGGCTGACCGACTCGGTGGACTTTATAAGTATACAGTATGTCTTTGTGAGCTGTGGATGCACAGTAAACGTTCATGCTTAGGACAGGACAGACTTTACCACTATTATGTGGTAGTTGCTTTCATCTTTAGATATGGGGATATTTGTCCTTTAAAACAGTGCTGTGTGAGCAAGTCTTATAGCACCAATATGAATGACATCTGTTAATCTAAGCTATGGTGTATTTAGAGCACAACTTTTAACAATATACAAATGACGTGACAAATGCTTCATGACATTAGTGACACAATTAGAGCAAATGTTGAGTGATGGGACTGCTGCATATTAGGATAGGATATATAGGAATAATATTGCTTACTATATTAATAGTAATATTACACTCTTGACATGGCTGCAGGAATGTGATCCAAAAGTAATATTATAATTAGTTATTAGTGCAGATCTCTTATATGTCTAGTACAATTCATCATTGAGAACCAAGGTGCTTGGGGCACGCCCTTTCATCCATGGATGGACATTCAGAGATAGGCATTTTATCTTTCTACCTGGTGGAAGATGTGCAAGCTGTCCTTTCAGATGAACAAGATGCCTATCGTGTATTGTCACAATTCATTTATGTGATCCAGAATATTTCTGTGCATGCTCTGCTTTGATATCTGTGGAATTATTCTTCAATAATATGTTTGAAGGATCCCCACACCAACGTTTCACTCACAAGCTGCATGTGTCAAGAACATCACTATTTTGATCTGCAGTTTTCCACCAAGGCCCTGGATGAGCTGCATTCCCAGTACAATGTGCTGGGGGGTGTGAGATTTTACTAATATTGTACAATATTGTCTGGATTCAGAACTTCTGTTAAAGCTCAATTTTCATAGATATTTGTGGCTCCACATATAGTCAACATCTTGTCTCTTTGAATTATAGGCATTTGCATTTTAGGTTGGGACCTGTCCCAGCCTGCTTAATCCAGGGTCATGTGTGCACACACTATGAGAAGAGTTAATTGTTTATCTCAGATGTGTGGCAATTTGTTGCTGACAGTAGAATCATATATTGAGATCAGGCATGTTCTCCCTTTTTGTAAGGTGCCATTTGGGCCATTGGGTTTTAATGGGATGCTACGTTATTTTTTTGTTGAGGGCCATTGTAGTCTATAGCTAATATTTAGTGATTATTCTATCACCATATATTGCTGAGAAATTATTAGTAATAGAGTACTGGCTAAGGGTACCAAGATACTAACTGACTCAGCCTGAATCAGTTATCATTGATAGTAACTAGTGATGGCCAAATCTGCTGGGGTTAGATTTGCAGACAGGTTTGTCAAATGCGTCAAAAGTTCACAAAGTGCCAGCTTCAATTCAAACTCCTTCATCAATAAAAGGTGAATATTTAGCCAGTTTTCCCCATTGTCATTAGGCATTAGGAGCTGGGCATTGCCAAAGGAGACATGTACATGTAAATAAATTTTTTTTAAAAATCAATAAATGCCATTCAGAGAAAAGAGTGCCCCCATGTAATGCCCTGGTGTCAGTGGTCAGTGAGTGCAAAATTTGTACTGCTGTCAGCGGTTAATGGGAGGAAAAAAAAGCCCTGTTGCTGGTGGTCAGTAGGAGGAAAAAATGCCCTGGTGACAAATATCAGTGGGAGAAAAAAATGTCCCAATGTCAGAAGTCAGTAGAGGAAAAAATTCCTTTATGTCTATGGTCAATAGGAGGAAAAAATACCCTGGTGTTAGTGGGCATTTGAAGGAAATCATGTCCTGGTATCAGGGGTCCGTGATAAGGAAAAATGCCTTGGTGTTCAGGATCAGTGAGAGGTCAAAATGCCTTGGTGTCAGGGGTCAGTGAGAGGTAAAAATGTCCTCATGATCAATGAGACAGCCCTGCCATTCCAACTCCTCAGTGAGAAAAAGAGTTGCTGGATTATGGTGAATATCACGTGGTGAGTGGAGCTTGGGGGTCAAACTCCTGCTGGCCTATTACAGCAACAGGCAGCGATACTAAATTGAAACATAGCAGGATTATCCTGGGTCCATGGGACCTTAGGATTTCCCTCAAATTGCGGGACAGCCCTAGCAAATATGGGTCTGTTGGGGGGTAAACACTTGAGTCCCCATTACGGAAATGTTTCTTCTCACTTCCTCCAGCCAAATCCGGGTGTGTTGGGGGTTAAACACCTTTGTCCCCATTACGGACATTTTTCTACTTACTTCCTCCAGGACAGTGGGGACAAAGTCAAACCTTTTTTATAGTAAAAAATGGGATGGGTTAGAACCTCTGTCAGGTTATTTTTACTGTATGCCTCTTCCTGTTTCAGTGACATGGGGTTAATTCTTCTGAACAGGAATGCAGACAGTAATAAAAAGTTGACAGGTGTACTTACTCTTCCCAAGTCTATTCAAAACTAAATAAAAAAATGATTTGTAGTCACAGAAAAAGATATGCAGTCTGATAAACATTGTCCTAACAACTTCAAATGTCCTTCTCTTACATCCACTTTCCTGTCACAGTAGTTACTGTATGTGAGGTGTCTAAATATGATTTTGCAGTCCAATAAGCACCAGAGTTTAGACCCATTGTATTGTGTAGTCAGCTCTCAGGAACAGCCTTGGTCAGAAACGCCCCTCTTTTCCTCTAAAATACAAGTCAATGTGAAGACACTAAGAGGTGTTTCGGTTACTCAGCTCTGCCAGCACAGAGCGCTGGAGAAGAGGCCTAGCCCATACTTTCTATACACTAAGGAAGCTTGACAGGATGTAAAATATAAAGTATATAAAAAGTTTATAATTTCATAACACAATAACACTACTACTAAAAGAAGGCGTGGAAGTAAAGGTCCCTTCGCTGGATGTCTAAACAATGGCCATTGCTGAACCAAAACACCTACTTGCCTAGAAGCCTTCACCCTTCATTACTGCCTGGTAAATTGTACCAATAAATTTTAAAATGTGTAAGTAAAACAACTTTCTGAACATAATTAACTTATAACAATCTTTGAAAAAGCGTTTATGCTTTATCTTAATAAAATGACCACTAATTTGTTTCTGGTGACCTCCAATGTCATATTTTTGTAACTTTCTTTTTTTTTTTTTTTGTCTATTTAACTGGAAGAATAATAGTGACCTGTAATACTGAGCAGATTTTATTCCTAAGCCACAGAAGCAGCAGTTACTAATGTCGATGTTTCTCTCTGGAGATATGAACAGTGATACAGTTCTGATGTTTTTCTCTCGTATCTTCATTAATAACTTGGCTTAATCACATAATGGAGTTTCAAATTGGCACTTCTTGTTCAGAATTTTAATCATTTGGCTAAAAGCAGACTTTTAACAAGCTGAACATAAATGCATTTTAAAAGTTAGCTAAGATTGACTTAAATTAACAGTTCGGGTAGGTTTTTTAGTCATATGGGCCTTATTGCAATATGGCTGTAGGCAGTATGCAACTTACATTAAGATTCTACTGTCATAAAAGTTCTTTGTGACTGCCTCTTACAAAATGCTGCTCATATTGAATCATTTTTATAAATTGAAATATTAAAAGACTCCGAGTGCACTGAACCTCTTGCAATACATAATTAAGTTGCAAATTTTTATTTAGCAATTGGGTTATGTTTTCACTTATTCTAAATAGTTCACTCCTTCACTCCCCCTGTTCAAAATGTGGTTTAAGCAAGACATGTCATATAATAGCCATGTTGTGGTATTTGCCTTCACCTATGTGTAAGCCTGTTTCCAAATGACACCACAAAGCTACTAACTCACTCTCTTGTCATCTCTCACCTCGACTACTGTAACTCCCTTCTCATTGGCCTACCTATACAAAGACTATTCCCCCTTCAGTCTATCATGAATGCTGATGTCAGACTTAGCCACCTCACCAACTGTTTAGTGGCTGCCACCTCTCTCTGCCAATCCCTTCACTGGCTTCCAATAGCACAATGCATAAAATTCAAAATACTAATAACATACAAAGCCATCTACAACTCTGCCCTGAGCTACATCACCAACCTCATCTCAAAATATCACCCAAACCATCCTCTCTGCTACTCCCAAAACCTCCTGCTCTCTAGGCTTCCCATCACCTCCTTCCATGCTTGCCTCCAGGACTTCTACAGAGCCTTTCCCATCCTCTGGAACTCCATACCACACCCTATCCAGCTATCTCCTAATCTGTCTGCTTTTAGGCAATCTCTGAAAACTCACCTCTTCAAGGAAGCCTATCCCACCTCTTCTTAAAAAGAGGTAGGATAGGCCAATAAGCACATCCCTCACAGTTATTACCTTCTGTATCACTTGCCCTTCTTTGTTGATTGTAAGCTCTCACGAGCAAGGTCCTCTAATCCTTTTGTATGCCATTGTATTGTAATTGTACTGTCTCCCCATATGATGAAAAGTGCTGTGCAAACTGTTGGCGCTGTATAAATCCTGTATAATAATAATAATAATAATAAGAGCATGGGCTACTAGTGTGAGAAACACAATTCTGTTCATACAGCATGTACTCTTTTACAGAATAATATTCCATGAGAGTGGCAGCAGGGAGTGACTTTTATAGCTTCAGAGCATCTCTTGCTGCAAAGCTGAATTGATCCTTTGGGCCAGAACCAACCAGGCTCAAACATGTTTTTTCCTAAGGCTACAGATAACATTACCAACTGGGTCACTGATGTGTAATTAGTTTTATATCTTATCGCTTCCATTACTTGCAGCACAAACAATTCGGTATGTTAGTTTTGACATTTTAGGAATTTTCTCAAATAAACTGTTCAAAGCTGTACATTCCTTTTAATTTATAAACATGTGCCACTTTTTACCTTTTTTCATATGTGAGCTTTTTCTCTCACAAAGTGGCTTGTAATCAATGGTAGAACCAATGCCATATGCAGCCTATGGGGAATCTGTAGGGTAATTAAAAGCCATGCCCAGCGCACTGAGTTTAAAGCCTTGCATTTTATTACTGGCATTTTTCAGTTACCCAAACTGATTTAAAGAGACACTGCGGCAATAAAAAAGTTTTTAAAAAACATGGTTGTGTAAATACAGATATAATACTCATCTTCTCTCTCTCATGCAGAGCTATAGCCACCACTACAAATCGTCAGCAGTCATCACTCCCAGGTGTGTTGGACACCTATGTCCCCCCTGTTTTTTGTGCGTCCCCCTGCTGCAATGTAATTAGTGTGTCTCTGCAGCTCTAGTGAGCTTGGACACACCCAATGGTATTGGAGGTTGAGGAATCTTAGCTGTGGCTCTGTCTCTTCACGAAAGTAAACATCATTGGTAAAAGAGTCAGTGAAGGTAAGTATTAAACATGTTTATTTAATTTTTGATTTATTTTTGTGTTATTTTTAGGGGGCAGGGTATCTTTAAATCTAGGCCATCACGCACATATAACATCCCTGTCATATGCTGATTATTCCACGATAATGTCCATTGCATTGTGAAGGTAGACTGCAAGATACTGGTGTTGGTATAATTTGTGGGCAGGAAAGTTTTGTCTGATATTCGATTAAAGGAGAACTATGAGGTGAGTGCTTTTCCCTCACCTCATAGTTCTAGCCTACCTGTGACAATGAGACTGTGTCCTCCAGTTACCCTAAGGAGAACTATGGGGAAAAGCCCTAACCCCATAGTTCTCCTTTAAGCTCTACTGATAACTAAGAGATCAATAGAGATACCCGTGTACTCCCCAATATTGCCTCACAGGGAGTAATGAAGAGATTACCCATGTAATCTATATAATATGTGCAGAGCAAACATATTCATCCGGGGTATGATCATCTTAAAATATGTCAGTCACCAAAAAGGAGCCTTCACATATATGCATAAATGTACTGTGTGTTCATCTGTGAAGCGAAAAATATCTGTAGACCCATGCTACTCACCCATTTAAACTAGCTGAAGGACATGAGAACATTAGAAGTTGTGGGATTAATGACATTCAACCACATACCATTTAAAGTAGTTATCCACATCTGGGCTGAAAGTGAAACCTCCCTTAAGCAATCATTTTAGGTTACTTAACTCTTTCAACAATCCACATTTCTACTTTACACCTTTCCAATTATGTAAAACAGCTGAGAACTTTATAAATCCAATATGCTCAAGGATAAACCTCTTATTCTTTCTCAACATCTCAACATCCAACAACATCTGCCAAGTTCTCAGTACCACAGGCCATGAGAAAAAAATGTGTTCCACTTAAGAGATTTTAAATGTATCTTAATATGATTTTTTTTAAATTAGAAACACATAGCTTCGAGGAATGTGATTTCTGGAGACTGTAATTGCCCTGAAATAAGTGCAAATCAATCATGTTTAAAGTTGCAGGGCTAAAATAAACAACCTAAATGGTAATTTTTGTTAAAAATTCTTTCTGCTGTGCTGAGGTCTCAAACCAGCAACTATGAGGCTAATAATTTGTCCTCATTATAGAGATACCACACAGGGGATAGTCGTAGTAGCCGTGCCATGAAAAATGTGTGCCCAGAACCATTGCATACACAATGAAATGCATATGTTTGATCTGCTAAAACAGAAAAGAGCATAGTATTTCTGTTTGTTCTATACAATATTAATAATTGGATAAGTGATTTTATACTGACCCTAACCTTAGGATGGGTGAATTGTTCAGCTCACCCAATGCAATTAACTATACTGCTGTAAACAAAATGTTTCCATTAGATGTCCATAGGTACTTTTGAGTAAATTTGGTTACTTGACATAATTAAAGGTGCACTGAAATTAAAATTTCAAAACCGAAACCAAAATGGAAAAAATCTCAGGCCTAAACCGAATCTGAAAATGTTTTTTTCTAATGTTTTAAAACATATTTATTTGTATTTATTTTTATAAACTTTTAAATTTTTTTATATTTAATTTTTATTTATTTTTATTATATATTTGTATTTTTTTACTTTACTGTGGGGGGCTTTGGTGAAATATTGGGGGTCTAAACAGACCCCTGATATTTCCCTTTTAAAATAGAAAAAGAGATTGAGAACACAATCTCTTTTTCTGCAGCTCCTGTACTGAGTGTTCCTGTTCATTCATAACTTGTGGATATAGTATGTTTACCATGTTCACAATCATAAATGAACAGGAAGTGATGTGGAGAACTTCCTGTTCATTCATAATTGGTTGCACACCAAACATACCATGTCCTCAATTATTTACAAACACGCAGCGATTACTAATCGCTGAGTGCTTGTACCCGCTCTCCATCCTGACTCTCTGTCACAGGAGGCTGAGCAAGCAGTGTGGGGAGGAGAGCTCAATCTCCTCTGACAGCTGAATCCTCCCCCCGCACCGCCGGCCTGGCTTCTTGTGACCTCTGACAGCTTTCTCCACCCCCACAATGCCGCTCTCCTAATCTGTCAAAGTTGGCTGAGCAGAGCGTGAGCAGAGACGCCGGCCGCTCACAGTGTTCTTCTCCCCCGCACCACTTGGCTTCCTGTGACAGTTTCTCTTCTCCCCGCTGGATGCTATGGTGTGTCAGAGGGGACACAGAGCAGCGCCAAGCGGGGAGGAGAGAAAGCAGGGATGCACCGCTATTTCAGCTGAAAGATGGCATTTTGCCAAAAGTGCAATTTTCGGCCGAAATTTTGGTGCATCCATAGACATAAGAATGTAACATGTTCTGCTAACCTTGAGCTGAACATCAGACATATACACCATTTAATCCAGCTATGTGTCCATTAAAAACATCTTTGAGTGTTGTCAGCAGGCTACAACAGTGAAACTGTACTAGCCATAGCACAACTGCTAACTTGATTCGACTTCTTATGTTATCAGTTAGCATTTAGCAAACATGCCATCCTTACAACCCAGCCCACGTGTGTGGATAGGCCATCTAGACAATGCTCTAGATTACAGTTGCTGGGCTACTAGTGATGACATCCAACCATATCTTTGCTGGGCTACCTGCTTGTGAAATTGCTTCGTTTCTTAGCCTGCCTAAACTCTGCCTGGATTTTAATACGTGTAGCTGCCACCCCTGCCTACTCTATTCACAAAGCAGACCTTTTCATTAGTACTGGAATTATCTATTCTTTGATGTTCAGAATTAGAATGAACCGCTAAAAGCAAAGGAAAGGAGATGCAGGATAAATGTATTCAGCTGAAGTAAATGCTACTCTGTTGCAATCTGCTCTTGCACCAATGTGTGGGGGGCTTGTTTGTCACTGCCGCCCACATGCTACTATCCAAGTGTGACACAACTGATCCTCATTGATGCTGTAAGATTGAATTATAGTGATCCAGTTCAATTTCAACATGAGAAAGTTATAGTTATAGAAAGTTATAGTTATTAGCCTCTCTGTACACTTGGCCCTTAACACCCACTCTCACTTTCATCTTGACCTTTCTTGCAACATGACTGCCCCCAAATATGCTCCTCTACTGTGCCACAAGTTGCAGAACTCCTGTGTCAGCATGTACAATGAACCAGCGGTCGTGCATTTTGTTAACTATTTGCCCCCAAATGCTACTATCCAAGTGTGACACAACATTTTGTTAACTATTTTCAGTTAATCGTGTTGCATGATTTAGCTGTAATGGGAGCGGTTTGCATTTTCTTTGTTTGTTAGACTTGGGTCTAATATGTGTATGTCAGGGTACTGCTTTGATCACAATTAATACATTTGGTTTATTTCATTTGGTTTTGTAAAACAAAGCAAATAACACAGGGTAAAGAAAAATGTTTTCCTGAACTGACCCTTAGGGTTGATTAAATTGTGACTGCGAATATAGTAATCATGTCTATTATTAAGAATGCACCGATACTAGTATCGATATTGGTGCCAATACCGAGTGTTTGCGTGAGTACAAGTACTCGCCCTAATGCTCCTGATACCAGAAATTCCAGTATCGGGAAGCTGAGCGGTGAGTCATTACGCGCCACGCCCCTAAGCAAAGGAAAGGAGATGCAGGATAAATGTATTCAGCTGAAGTAAATGCTACTCTGTTGCAATCTGCTCTTGCACCAATGTGTGGGGGGCTTGTTTGTCACTGCCGCCCACATGCTACTATCCAAGTGTGACACAACTGATCCTCATTGATGCTGTAAGATTGAATTATAGTGATCCAGTTCAATTTCAACATGAGAAAGTTATAGTTATAGAAAGTTATAGTTATTAGCCTCTCTGTACACTTGGCCCTTAACACCCACTCTCACTTTCATCTTGACCTTTCTTGCAACATGACTGCCCCCAAATATGCTCCTCTACTGTGCCACAAGTTGCAGAACTCCTGTGTCAGCATGTACAATGAACCAGCGGTCGTGCATTTTGTTAACTATTTGCCCCCAAATGCTACTATCCAAGTGTGACACAACATTTTGTTAACTATTTTCAGTTAATCGTGTTGCATGATTTAGCTGTAATGGGAGCGGTTTGCATTTTCTTTGTTTGTTAGACTTGGGTCTAATATGTGTATGTCAGGGTACTGCTTTGATCACAATTAATACATTTGGTTTATTTCATTTGGTTTTGTAAAACAAAGCAAATAACACAGGGTAAAGAAAAATGTTTTCCTGAACTGACCCTTAGGGTTGATTAAATTGTGACTGCGAATATAGTAATCATGTCTATTATTAAGAATGCACCGATACTAGTATCGATATTGGTGCCAATACCGAGTGTTTGCGTGAGTACAAGTACTCGCCCTAATGCTCCTGATACCAGAAATTCCAGTATCGGGAAGCTGAGCGGTGAGTCATTACGCGCCACGCCCCCAGACCCCCCACACCCCCCCCCGGCTACCTGATTGGTTGGAAAGCTGGCTACATGCTCCCTCATCACCGGTTGACAAGGAAGCATGGGGACGGTTTCCCGGCTAATCAGGAAGCCGGGCGGCAAGGCATTACACGCCACCCGGCTTCCTTAATTGGTCTTTCCGGTATCGGTATTCAGTATTGGCGAGTACCGGAAAAAAAATATCAGTACTCAATACCGAAAAACCGGCATCGGTGCATCCCTATCTATTATGAAATAGTAATAAAATAATAGCACCGCTTTTATGTTTTTGATTCAGTTAGTACGGATTCTGCCTTTGCAAGTGCAGTTCTAATGCACAGCTATCAATACAGTACATGTCTGTGACCTGAGAGCCGTTGCTCAGTCTAGAAAATGATTATTTTGTTAGATTACATACCTCACAACTGTCTGAGATGAGAAAGTGGGACACCTTATACTATAGCACAAAGTATGCTGGCAAAGGAGGCACCTCTGCTACGCCCCGATGCTAAACCGACTGGCTAAACCAATAAGTGCATCTTTCACCACTGTTTTTTCTTTATACCTGCTCAAAATAACAAATACAACAATTCTGAGGCTAGATAAAAGGATTAGTGCAATATAATACTTTTGATATTTATATAGTACATTGATATTATAGAGCTCTATACGTAAGACAAAAAAGGACAAGAAAGTAATAGGGAACTAAGGGATATGGTTCAAAAAGAGGGACAGTCTCTTCAAATAAGGAACAGTTGGGAGGTATGAGAATAGGGGTTTGGGGGAAAACAACTTGATTAGGTGGTGACACATGGCAGTTGACCTGGGGGCAACAAGTATAAATCATGATTTGTCAATGACTCACCAAAACAGGTACATTCCTAAACAAGCCTTTACTGTGCATACTCTCTGATATTAAAGCAACTGGATTAACCAACATGCTTACTGTGAAAGGAAATCTAAGCACATTAATGGAACAGATGCAAACAGGAAAGCAATATAAAGAAATAGACATAAATGTCATTGATTCCACAGACACAGAAATGCAAGGCAGCATGGGCATATATAAGGTTTTGTTTAGCAGGATGCAAAGTAATATACTTAATGTTATCCTATCAGCTATGAGGTCACTGTAAAAGGATGTTGAATAAGATAAATGTTCACTTGTTATGGTATTGTGCTCTGCACCCAGTCATAGTGCCTTGCATTATCCTAATAAATAAGCCTGAACATGTAATGTGTAGTCAAGATAAAATGACACAGCTTATAGGGGCACTATCTGAACATTCCATGTCGCTGCTAAACAGCTACATCAATCCAGCATACCAACCATAATCTTGTCATGCACACTTAACTGAGAATGAAGACTTCCAGTGCATATTGGACACAAGCTTATGAAATTATGTTGACTGATTTCATACTATGACTGCTCATGGCTTGTATAATGTCCCTGTGTTCATTTATGTTATCTATTGTGATATATCAACTGCTGGCTACAAATTTTAGCAGCACAGTGCTAATAAAAAAAAAAGGTAATTCTTTTTATCAAGAGTTTTAACTCGTTATGGTTAATTGTTTAATTTGCAATGCGCTGATTTCAGTCGCGAAAGTTGTTGAAAGCTGTTAAACAGCTTGTTAGCAGCCTAAGCCACCGCTCACACCTAGGCATTTTGTCGCTCAAAGCTAAGCGCAACAAAACACTCAAGATAAAGAATCCCATTCGCTTGTCTTGATTGCAACAAAATGCTCAAGGCAAAGAATCCCATTCATTTATATGGATCCTGTTCACACCTGAGCGTTTTGTCGCAAGCAGAAGAACGGCAGTCACTTGACAAAGTACATGAGCTACTTTTCGGCACATTGCAGTGCTTTTTGGTCCTATAGACTTCAATGGGAAATGCCGGGAAATGCGTTTTTCAAGCATTCTTGTGTGTTTTGTCACACAAAGTTTCCCATTGAAGTCTATGGGACCAAAAATCACTGTATTGTGCTAAAAAGTAGCTCATGTACTTTTTTCCAGCAATAGGAGTTTTTCTGCTTGCGACAAAATGCCCAGGTGTGAACAGGGGCCATAGAAATGAATGGTATTCTTTGTCTTGAGCGTTTTGTCATGCTTAGCTTTGAGTGACAAAATGCCTAGGTGTGAACAAGGGATGCTGAGTGGCACAGATGAAATCAGCATAAACAATTCACCAGTCTAGCTTCCATCAGTGCTTCCTGAAGACACTCTGTACGCCCCCAGACCCCCCACACCCCCCCCCGGCTACCTGATTGGTTGGAAAGCTGGCTACATGCTCCCTCATCACCGGTTGACAAGGAAGCATGGGGACGGTTTCCCGGCTAATCAGGAAGCCGGGCGGCAAGGCATTACACGCCACCCGGCTTCCTTAATTGGTCTTTCCGGTATCGGTATTCAGTATTGGCGAGTACCGGAAAAAAAATATCAGTACTCAATACCGAAAAACCGGCATCGGTGCATCCCTATCTATTATGAAATAGTAATAAAATAATAGCACCGCTTTTATGTTTTTGATTCAGTTAGTACGGATTCTGCCTTTGCAAGTGCAGTTCTAATGCACAGCTATCAATACAGTACATGTCTGTGACCTGAGAGCCGTTGCTCAGTCTAGAAAATGATTATTTTGTTAGATTACATACCTCACAACTGTCTGAGATGAGAAAGTGGGACACCTTATACTATAGCACAAAGTATGCTGGCAAAGGAGGCACCTCTGCTACGCCCCGATGCTAAACCGACTGGCTAAACCAATAAGTGCATCTTTCACCACTGTTTTTTCTTTATACCTGCTCAAAATAACAAATACAACAATTCTGAGGCTAGATAAAAGGATTAGTGCAATATAATACTTTTGATATTTATATAGTACATTGATATTATAGAGCTCTATACGTAAGACAAAAAAGGACAAGAAAGTAATAGGGAACTAAGGGATATGGTTCAAAAAGAGGGACAGTCTCTTCAAATAAGGAACAGTTGGGAGGTATGAGAATAGGGGTTTGGGGGAAAACAACTTGATTAGGTGGTGACACATGGCAGTTGACCTGGGGGCAACAAGTATAAATCATGATTTGTCAATGACTCACCAAAACAGGTACATTCCTAAACAAGCCTTTACTGTGCATACTCTCTGATATTAAAGCAACTGGATTAACCAACATGCTTACTGTGAAAGGAAATCTAAGCACATTAATGGAACAGATGCAAACAGGAAAGCAATATAAAGAAATAGACATAAATGTCATTGATTCCACAGACACAGAAATGCAAGGCAGCATGGGCATATATAAGGTTTTGTTTAGCAGGATGCAAAGTAATATACTTAATGTTATCCTATCAGCTATGAGGTCACTGTAAAAGGATGTTGAATAAGATAAATGTTCACTTGTTATGGTATTGTGCTCTGCACCCAGTCATAGTACCTTGCATTATCCTAATAAATAAGCCTGAACATGTAATGTGTAGTCAAGATAAAATGACACAGCTTATAGGGGCACTATCTGAACATTCCATGTCGCTGCTAAACAGCTACATCAATCCAGCATACCAACCATAATCTTGTCATGCACACTTAACTGAGAATGAAGACTTCCAGTGCATATTGGACACAAGCTTATGAAATTATGTTGACTGATTTCATACTATGACTGCTCATGGCTTGTATAATGTCCCTGTGTTCATTTATGTTATCTATTGTGATATATCAACTGCTGGCTACAAATTTTAGCAGCACAGTGCTAATAAAAAAAAAAGGTAATTCTTTTTATCAAGAGTTTTAACTCGTTATGGTTAATTGTTTAATTTGCAATGCGCTGATTTCAGTCGCGAAAGTTGTTGAAAGCTGTTAAACAGCTTGTTAGCAGCCTAAGCCACCGCTCACACCTAGGCATTTTGTCGCTCAAAGCTAAGCGCAACAAAACACTCAAGATAAAGAATCCCATTCGCTTGTCTTGATTGCAACAAAATGCTCAAGGCAAAGAATCCCATTCATTTATATGGATCCTGTTCACACCTGAGCGTTTTGTCGCAAGCAGAAGAACGGCAGTCACTTGACAAAGTACATGAGCTACTTTTCGGCACATTGCAGTGCTTTTTGGTCCTATAGACTTCAATGGGAAATGCCGGGAAATGCGTTTTTCAAGCATTCTTGTGTGTTTTGTCACACAAAGTTTCCCATTGAAGTCTATGGGACCAAAAATCACTGTATTGTGCTAAAAAGTAGCTCATGTACTTTTTTCCAGCAATAGGAGTTTTTCTGCTTGCGACAAAATGCCCAGGTGTGAACAGGGGCCATAGAAATGAATGGTATTCTTTGTCTTGAGCGTTTTGTCATGCTTAGCTTTGAGTGACAAAATGCCTAGGTGTGAACAAGGGATGCTGAGTGGCACAGATGAAATCAGCATAAACAATTCACCAGTCTAGCTTCCATCAGTGCTTCCTGAAGACACTCTGAATAAGTGTCGGTATTGTAGCGCTCAACCCCGATCCCCCACAGTCACATCAGTCTCTGTACAGAGGCGCTTAAACTCTAATGTCCCCCCACAGTCACATTACCCGCTGGACGCAGGGCTTCGTGACCCGCTGGACACAGGGCTTCGTGACCCACTGGACAAAGGGCTTCGTGACCCGCTGGACGAAGGGCTTCATGACCCGCTGGACACTAGACATGTGCACCGGCAAAAAAAATTTTAGTTTCATCTTGTTTTGATTTGGATTTTGCGTTATTTCGTTTTTAGGGATTCTGACGAAATTCGTTAGCGGTAGTCTGTACAAATGTTCATTTCTGTTTCATGTTCGTTTCATTGCAGCAAAGTGACATTACATTTTTTTTTTTATTGTCACTTTGCTGCAATGAAAAATCTTCCACAAACGGAGGCTGCCCGGGCCCCTTACATGAGTATTGGCCGTACTCCCCTGACGGCGGCCCTGCTAGTCTGTCTAGGGTATGCGCTTCAGCTGCCCACCCATTAGCATTAACCGCCCTTCTTCTAGTGCCCACAAACTGATGCCAACTCCAGTAGTAAAATGCTGAATAACATTTTATTGAACATCTTCACTGAGAAGAGAGGATATGGGGGTTCTAAGCTTCCAGAGGTAACTGACAAGAGCTCCAGACTCACCAGACCTGGTAGGCATAACAGTGTAGATCCACTGAGCAGGCAGCAGATAGTGACTGAGGTAGCAGATGAGCAAGGATGAACACAGATCCACATCAGGAAAGACACCAACTATACTCCTGAAGTCCTCTTAGTTCCAGGGTACTTCAAGAGCCAGCATTGGCCCTGGGTCTTTTCCTTTATCAGCCACACAGGCCTCCTCCATGTTGGAGGCCTCAGGGAAACCTTTCCCTTACACTAGCCCATGCCCACTCCAGGGCCTAAGGGCGTAGCCTGGGGGGCAGGCTGAACAGCACCCAGCCCTAATTCATGGCTGGTCCCGGCTAGTCTGAGCACATGGCAAATCCCACCAGTACATGTACCCTATCCCAGCATGCACCACTGGCTGAGAGAAATCCAGTGATTGGCTGCTGTACTGTACATACACTACATAACCTCTCATTGGCTGTCCCACAATATGACAGAGTCACACTCTGCCCAGGGGCATACAGGCAATGCCAGACACCTGGAATGGACCAGATAACCGCCACTACAAATCCAGCCAAGCTAACTGCAGCCCTGGCTATCACTAAATGTCTAGTAGCCACATCACAGAAGGTGATGGGGGCTGCAGTATTATAGATGCAAAATCGCATTGCTAGCTCAGTACAGCCTTTTTATTAGGAAATCATTGCTGACTTAACATCACACAAGTGATTATGCTTGTGGTGGGTGACATTTGTTGTGAAAATTACAGATTACCTGTGCACATTTTGTACAGTAATTACGTTTGGAATTGATGTACTTTATGCGAGGCAGAGGACAGTTTATGCAGTATTGTTAAAACCTAAAGCAAACCTTTCACAAAGCTAAGCAATTCAAACGGAGAACATGAGGAAAGAACGCATAAACAGAGGCTAACTTCAGAAAAATCGTCATGGCAAAATCACAGAGGTGGCTAAAGTTATACGTCAAGTTATATACTGATCTTCACATTTCTTGTAAGCCTACATGAACAATTAAGTCTATTGCTGCTGAGAGATTTAACTACTTGTTGGCAGTCACGTTATTTGCAGCATACAGAAATCAATGCGCTGCTAATGCGATGATTGTTGACACACAGTTCAATCTTTCAGGAGCAAAGAGATTTTGCCATTTATCCCAAGCGGCGGTAAAGTAAGAATAGGTTCCAGTGGGTTACAATGGATGTGGGATCTTATTTTTTTTTTTATTCACTAGTTTGCTTAAAAAAAAGATGGGCAGATTTCGGAAATGGTTTGGGCCGATGCATTCTTAGTCAAAAAATGTTGCCTTTTATGCACATGAACATCTCATGCAGGTCAGTTTATACATAACAGATCCCTATCTATATGATCAATGTAGGCTAACAATACACTGTGGAAATGTAATTTAGTGTTTGGCAATTGACTGCTGGAAGCTTTTATTCCTGCCTGACATATACATTCATGGCAAATATCTGCATTCTTTAAAGCCCAAAACCAGGCTCACATTTGCATTTTGCATTCTTTTCCTAGCTGATAGTTTCCTGGCGCCTCATGTACTTCTGCAGTGTTTAAAACCATTGCCCCATTGCCTTTCCCTCAAATTAAGGCTGTAAACTGCACATTCAGTTTAGGTCTGCCCCCTTACTCCCCAGCCAAGTGATGACTAGCACCACCCAGACCCTTAATTTCCCCCCCCCCTTGTTTTAATGTACGCACCTTTGTAGTCCAAAAGATGTCATGACACCACAGCTGACAATATATGTACACAGTCTTAACTTAATGAAGAACTCCAGGATTTTTAAAAAGTAACCCTTGCAGTGGGGCCACCTATGCACTGCAAGGGTTAAGTGCTCATTTTGTTTATAGGGCAAAAATGAAGAAATACTCACTTGGTCCCGTCTAGCTGCCTCTTCATCTTAGGGCCCCAGCTTCCTAAAAACCCATGATATCATCACATCTAATGAAGTTCCATTAGATGTGAGGATGACGAGGGACTTACCATAGCTGGAGCAGAGAGGTACAGAGGTGAGCGGTCACTGCCAAAGTACCAAGGATTGGGAGAGTATTTCTTCTTTATTTTCACCCCTAGACCAAAACAAACACTTAAACTTTGCAATGTACAGGTAGTCCCACTGCAAGGGTTCATTTTAAAAAATCCTGGAGTTCTGTAATAAGCAAACATTTAATACATGAAAAAAGGATTCCCAGTGCACTATGGATTATGTAAATAGATAGCACAGCAGTATCAGCCTACCTCCTGTCTGGCTTTGTCTGATCAAAATGTTAGACTAAACCATCTGACGGTGTCCCTCTGTTTTTTGTGAAAGGGAGACTAAATTATTATTATTTTTATTATTATTATTATTATACAGGATTTATATAGCGACAACAGTTTGTGCAGCGCTTTACAATATAAATCCTCACCGGCTGTTTAAATATATTCAAAATATATTTATATTTGCCTAGCTAAAAGAAAATTTAAATATCTATAAGACATATATTTTGTTTATTGCTGACCATAAAAAAAGAAGATATGTACAAAATTACTATACATTACCCTTCGAATGCCTAATATTACCCCATAATAGCCCATATGTTCTACAAAATTTTATATTTTATCCACATTATGTTCATTGATTCTAAAAATGAACTAATCTTTTTTCCTTTACTTCATTAATTTGGTATGTGAATCACATCCTCATTTGTCAGTAATCGTAGGCAATCACCACGTGTAATTATTTGGTAATGAGACATTATTTAAAATAGTGCTGTGACTGAATCATCCCGATTGGGCACTTTTCACAACATGTAGCATGTCAAGGAATCTGGACTTATGGATCTTGCTGTAAGATGTATCATTGGAGTTAGAAGTATGCACACTTGCATTCTAATTGCTTAATTGCTAGTTAAGTATATTAAACTGGATGCAGACTGAGAAGGCAAGACCCGTCATTGCAGGATTCTCTGACAGAAATGTGCTTGCTTATACCCTCACTAACTTAATTAGAAGTCTTTTTAGTTTTATCAAGGTAATTACATTAGATGTGCAGGAAAGTAATTGGCTGATAAATTAAACATTTTAGGTATAGTCAGCCAGATGGAAAGGGATGTCTGTGTGTGTATAGAGCATAATATACAGAAAGGAGCCTGACTTTGTCTAGCGTAAAGAGGTTACAGCTCTGTAAATGTCTTAATTTAATTAGGCAAATTATAGGACCATCTTGTTTTTTTTTTTCTACTTTAATTCATGTAAAACACGTTTTCAACTTTTTTTACAACACAAAAATGTCAGTATAGTGTAAGGACTTTCAATACATGCAAAATGAAAAAAGAAAGAATCACATCACAATTAATCAGATCTATACCTAGCATTCCTGGTTAACCCTTGTTCAATCTCATTTACGTACACAAAAGGGGATTCGTTGAGTAGAATAGAAATGTGAGCTGAATTGCATGGTTTTCCTGGATACATTTGTAATTCATAGAGGCCCAATTTAGAAATGTGAAACATGACTATACAGAGGACAATGAAGGAGAGGGAATGTGGCAAGGACATGGGCGGCGTAGGAAGGAACGACTTTAAAGGGAAAAAGGGAGGAGTGGGGAGTATGTGATTGGAAAGGTAGCGAATATTGATGTATGGAAGAAAGGTACCATAGAACAAGCAGGTTCTCTTTCTGTAGCCTAGAAGGGCATGAGGCAGGAAATGAGGAGTAGGACATCAACAATTCATTCATTAATCAAGTAGGATTATGGCTAAGAAGGAACCCAAGTTGAGTTGATTGTAATATTTGTCTTTACTTAGCCCCAGCTGAACTGTGTTCTGGTTCTTCTTTGTTGCCCAAGATATTTTGATAGGATGTGAATTTTTTAAAAATAATCCAAGTTCTCTGCAATTTCTCTTCCTGCTTTTTATTGTGACACTAAACTCAGGAGTTAAATCTTAAAAATGCATTGAAGTGCAATAACTATTAACAAAAATGTACCTTATTTGTGTATCACTCAGCTGTGGATCCACTTTTGGAGGGTGGCTGCTTTTGTTCCCCATGGTCCCCGTGTGTGTTTTAAAGTAGCCACTACTTCAAGCTCACTCCCGCGATGGACTACAATCTCAATACAAATTAATAAACTGGATTGTAGTCCATCATGGAAGTAAGTTTGGAGCGGTGGCTACTTTACAACACACACGGGGACCATGGGAAACAAAAGTAGCCACCCTCCAGAAGGAAGGACGGTGTCATCATGAATTCAGAGATGATTTGAGGATCTACAGCTGATACACAAATGAGGTACATTTTTGTGCATTGTAAAGGTAGTTGAATGAATTTTTAAGATTTAGCTCATGAGTTTAGTGTCAGTTTAAGAGAGGCCATAAGCTCTTCCATTTTGCACAATTTCATTGACTTTAGTAAAATGATGGGCCCTCTTGCAGGAGTGAAAAAACAAATTCCTGTATGGGAAGCTGGAAATGGCAGCTACTAGTCTTTGACTCCAGGTTCATATAGTAATAAGCAGCAATTAAAGCTGAATCTTTGTGTTGTTGACAATTCTGCTCAATAACTAGAAGACAACACAGAAGCCCCCATCTTACATCTTTACAAATATATCAGTGTGACACATTTCATTTAAGGGTTAGTATACCCAGAGCTCAAGATGTGAACATCAGACTGTGTATGATAGACAGAATGGAAGACACAGTTCTTGTTTTTTTCCCTTAAAGAATTGTATCAGGAAGATTCGGCAGACCATTTTTAACAATGTGGCTTTCTCAATAGGCATGTATTCATAGCTATGTTTTAGGTAGGAACATGTGCAGTAAAATAAATGTTTCAGGCATTTACAAGCACATTTAATGGACTTAAGTCACAATTCAACAAACTATTCTTCATTTATATTTCATTTTACAGGTTAGAAGTCACTGCTAAAGATGTACAACAATCTACAAGTCACGTAACATCAGTTAAACTGCACAAGTATTTTATTTGTGGTATGTGTATATCACATAACATACAGTATATGTACATTTTCAGTGATGCAGTACAATAACACATAAACCAGCCAGTTAGGACTCTCTCTGCAACACAAAATAACCTCATCTTGCCTCTTTGCTAAACACTCTTGACCCAGCATAATTGTCAATAGATATAAAAGACCCCTCCAGTTGAGGTGTCAGCTAACATTGGCACTTGTGCAAAGTTACCTTGGACACATACGGAAAAGTGAGTTTAGGAACTTAGGGATTTGTAACAGAAATTGTAAGAACCTACAAATGTGTCTGGTGATTTATAACAGGCTTAAGAACTGCTTCTGTAGTTGGCTACTATATTATTCTATGCAGCTACAAATCATTGGTGGTCCATGATCCCCAGCAGCTGCCTTGGAAAACATGAGTAGTTATTGAAGCTGGCGATTCGGTAGCTAACTTCCAATGCTCCAAAGAGTCACACGTTTAGCTGCAAAGCTACAATTGCTGTGATACAGACCTTTTTACCTAGCAACAAAAAAGTTAAGGGGAGTACTTCTGGAGCAATTCTTGAGGGGCCCTAAAGCATCATGGCCAATACGCTGTAGAACCTCGCTCACTAATGAGGGAGCAGTGACCCAATGACATCTTTCTGGATCAGCCATAAAAGAAACAATGCCATACCAATAAGAAATAGACTTTTAGCTATCCTGTCACTGGCAAGATGTTGACATTGCCAGTGAGTCCGCGTGTACATGGGAACACTCGTTTTGGGGTGGCGATCTGAAGCCTACCACTTCCCACACCTGGCCATCCGAACCGGGACACTGGACACCAGACGCCACTACCCAGGGGATTTCCGGATGGTGCTGCTGCTACTTCGACCGTGAGTCTTTTCCCTTTTTTTATTTGTAGAGATAGATTGCACCCCCCAATAAGGTAGTAGCGCTCCTTATCTGTGTGTATTCCTTTTTATGTTGCATGGGGCTCCTCTCCCTGTTCAAAGGAGCTTAGCACACCGACCACCACTGTTCCATGGCCCTAACCGTGCATGTTTTCCAATCTTTTGCATAAAATCACAGATTTGTGAAGTAGTTAGTGGAGCTCTTTTAAAATTATACTTGTAATTAAGGCTTACATCTTCCCTGGACTGGGAAATATGACCCGTTAGTGGTACTTAAGGAGAGATATGGGAAACACAGTCTTATACAGTATGTTATACTGCTTTGTGCTAGTTAGTTATAATTGTTTTATTATATTATAGTAGTATAATTGTATTATAGTCAGTTATTCCTTTTTATCTGCCCATTAGTATTTAATCAAAGTCAGGTTTTTACTACTTCTGTAGGTATTATGAGCATACCACAGTGAAAAATAAAGAGTAAGTAAACACATAGATAAAATAGATAGAGAGAGATAGAAGGGTGATGCGGAAAGTGGATCATAGAATAAAAGGTGATAGTGTTGGAAGAATCACTGAGGTGATATGAGGATTAAGACATGCCCACTGAACCTTAGCTTTCACACTGAAGGCTTTGGCAGGGCAATCAGTGCTGAACTCAGCTTAAGGTATATCACAGTGCGGTTAAAAGCATCAAAAATAAACAACAGTTTTTACCGAACTGCAGTGACCCGAAGAAAATGGTGACGGCATGGGTTTCAAAGATCAGCAGAGATAGGTTATCAGTATTTGATATATGCTCACAATAAGAAAGATGTTCCAATTAATTGAGTGCAATAATAGCTCTTTGTATTAATTACATAGAAGGGAGAAAAAGGCTTGAAACCTAACTCTAGGAAAAAATGGATGGAGTAAGAGCTCTCACAGCCGCCGACGACACTGTGAGAGCTCTTACTCCATCCACAGCTCCCATCGGTCTCGTAACATCCCAACCTTCCCCGCTACTTTGTCCTGTCATAGTGACGCTATAGGACACTAATCTACCCTCAGCCGGTCCCGGCATTTCTTCCTCCTCCACCCGCCGCGGCTCAGCCTGGCCAGCTGAGTCCGCGTGTAAATGTGGAACACTCGTTTTGGGGTGGCGATCTGAAGCCTACCACTTCCCACACCTGGCCATCCGAACCGGGACACTGGACACCAGACGCCACTACCCAGGGGATTTCCGGATGGTGCTGCTGCTACTTCGACCGTGAGTCTTTTCCCTTTTTTTATTTGTAGAGATAGATTGCACCCCCCAATAAGGTAGTAGCGCTCCTTATCTGTGTGTATTCCTTTTTATGTTGCATGGGGCTCCTCTCCCTGTTCAAAGGAGCTTAGCACACCGACCACCACTGTTCCCTTAATGTGACCATTGAACTGCAGTGCGGTAATTTTTTTTGCTTAGATTTCACTATACTCAGGAGTTAACTCTTAAAAATGCATTCAAGTACCTTAACTATTAACATAAATGTAGCTTGTTTGTCTATCACTCGGCTGTAGATCCTCAAATCATCCCTGAACGTGTGCTGACACTGTCCTTTCTTCTGGGGGGTGGCTACTTTTGTTCCCCATGGTCCCTGTGTGTGTGGATTTTTAAGAGTTAACTCCCGTGTTTAGTGCCACTTCAAGTAGTGGGATGATAGAACTTCTGTGAGTTCTTTATTGTTGCCTTTTCCCTGTTAGAGATTTTTCCTCACTTCCTATCTGGTAAAACGTTTTCCCCAGAACAGTAAGTAAGGAGAAATCTCTCTAATAAAGTTCTAGATAGCAGTAAAACCTGACAGTAGCTCCAACCTTTTCCTATTGTATCAAATCTAAAAAATAGTTTTGGGTATAGCTGTTTTTTTAAGAATATCTGACTTAGCACTACCTTTTTTACTGACTATACCAACGGTGATTTTAATAAAGACGGGGTTGATGTAAGGTGAAATTCTACTTTAAGTAAATATCTACAGTGTCTTAGCTTTAGAAGCAATAGATCATTCAAAATCAATCTTTTTCCTTATTTGATGTCTCTGCATGATGATGCATGATGATTTAATACGTGTTTGCTATGGAGGAATGATTCAAGCTCTGAGTACCGGTAGACACTATATAATCTACAGCTGATTGCCAAGTCACTGTATCCTTGATTGGTATATGCCTTAGTTGTGCATTTTTTCAGTATGAAGAACATTGTGTAAGCTATCGGGCAGCTCTGAGTAAAATATATACATAGTTACTGCTTTTTGTATCTGGCTAGCAAGGCTACTAATTAACTAATGGTGTAGGTTTGATGTGCATATAGGGTTTCAAGGTTTCTGTTTCTTGGATTCCATATGATGTCATGCAGCCCAGATAATAATGATCGTATAATGTCTCCCACAAAGCTATTAAATAGGGGCGAACATTAATAATATTGGACCCAATTTCTAAATCTGTTTCAAAAAGGATTTAAACTTTCAGGGCAAGTGTTAATGATTGGTAGCTGAGGGGAAGCAACACCATTTCAGGTAGGAAGACACGTAAGAGGTTTGTTTTTTGAGGAGATACCTTTGTTGTAGGATACACAACAGTCATGTTTAGAGAATTACTTAGACCAATGTTCTGACCCTACTTTCTATAGTAAAATTATATTTACTTTTAACGCAGAACTCCAGGCAAATCAAATCTTAACCCTTGCAGTGGGGCTACCCCCGCACTGTAAGGGTTAAGTGCTCGTTTTGTCTAGGGCGCTAAAATAACAAAGTTATACTTACTTGAACTGCGATCCCGGATTTCTGTTACACCACTCCCTGCAGCCTGTCTCCTCCTCCGCATTCCATACAGTGTACAGAATGTGATGACTCACGAGATCTTAGACTACCGGAGTGGAGGGGGAGCGAGGCTGAAGCCAACGATCCTAACAGCAAGCCAGGAACGTGTTTCGGGTGAGTAAAGCTTTGTTATTTCAGTTTCCCAGACAAAATGAGTACTTAACCCTTGCAGTGCATGCGTAGCGCCACTACAAGGTTTAAAGTAGTACTAAAGGCTTGGTGTTTTTTACCTTTATGCATTCTCTGTATTAAGGCAAAAAACACCAGTACTTTTCTAAAACCCCAGTCCCCCCACATTTACCTGTAGCCATTTGTATCCTCTGCCGAGACTGGAATGATACTCGGGGATCCCTGAACTTCCTGGTGGTGGGGAGGGTACTGAGGGCAGAGGAGTCATAGGTTGCTTCTGCCGTCAGTCAAACTGTGACTGCAAGGGTGGGGGCATGGCCGGCCGCACGCTGTGTGTGTGTCTATGGATGTACACAGCTAGGTGCAGGCACGACTGTGAGCATGCACGCCACAGCAGCTGGCTAACAATTTGCGACCAGGGTCCTTCAAAAAAAGTTAATTGTAAAATGTACTTTTGTTGAGCCAGGTGTTACTGGCAGTGTCACCCACATTTCAAATTTGATTTTATTTCAGTAAAAACCCAAACAAACACTGTTTTTGCCTTTATCTCATGTTCGTGGCTGTCAGAATACCCAAACAATGACTGCAGCTGATTGCCTATAGTTACTGTCCGTCTGACAATTCTCGTCCCGGCTCCTTCAACAAAAGTCGATTGAAAAATTGATTTTGTATGTCAAGCCAGGTGGTGCCAGCAGGGTCACCCACAGTTCAAATGTCGACCGGTTCAGTAGGAAATGGCTTAAATTCAAACTGTGTATGGCCAGCTTTATAATTTTTTCCATGCAAACAATCTAAAGTTGCAAGTTAAAAATTGTGCATGCACACAAGCAAATCCATGTTATCTTTATTCATATTTTATGTTATCCATATGCCATTTTGCAGCTTCATTTCAGCCCCTCGGCATTAGTGGGAGCTGATAAATGTGTTGTTAGCATCTGATTGCACTATGTGGTGTAATCATTCACTTATAGGAGGTTCTCTATAGGAAGAATTTTCATACTTTGCCAGAAACTTGGCAGTTCTATCCCCAATCTAATCATCCCTTCCCCAGGATGTTTTTTTTAACAAATGAATGTTTATTGAAAGAGTTAAATAATGACAAAATACATTAACATAGACACAGTGGCGTAACAACCAGGGGGGCAGCCGGTGCACTGGCCCCGTGCGTAAAGTCGAAGGGGGGCACCGTCCGCCGGCAGAAAATGGCACTTTTGGCTAAATGCCAAAAGTTCAATTTTCCTGCCGTTTTGTTGGCGCAGCCGTGATTTCTATCCCCCCGCTGGGCGCAGCTCTGTGTCCCAGCGTGGAGGAGAGAAAGTGACAGCCGGCCGAGCGCTGCGGGAGGAGACCACTGTGAGCGGCCGGTGTCTCTCCTCCCACACCGCTCGGCCACCTATCACAGTCGGGCAGAGCTGTGTGGGGGCGGTGACAGCCCACGCTGTCACAGGAGGCTGGGCTCTCCTCAGCCTCCTGTGACAGCTCACTCAGCCTCATGTGACAGCGTGTGTCAGAGAGGAGAGCAGGCTACATACACTCAGCGATCAGTGATCGCTGAGTGTTTGTAGATAATTGAGGATATGGTATGGTTACTGTATCCTTAATTATGAAATAATGGGAGTCATCTGTCCCCTAAAGTAAAGTAAAAAATAAAAATATTTAATTAAAAATTAATTTAAAAAAATTAATTTTAAAAAATATAAAAGTTTATAAAAAAAAAATATTTTTAAATTTGAAAAAATTAAAATAAAACATGTGTGTGTGGGGGGTGCGGGGTACAGTTCCAGTGGATGTTTATATAATGGGGGGGAAATTCTGCCCTGGGTCACCATAACTCTGGTTATGCCACTGCATAGACACATTATGCAGGTCAAAGAATTGCATGAAGATATAAACATCATAAACAACAAGAGATCATCGAATAAGGTAGTATAAAATCTCAATGCAGTATAGGGATCATGGTCACATAATGGCTGAATGATGTTAAGTCCAGTTGGATCCCTATAGAACAGAAATGTCTTGTTATCGAGTAAGACGTAATAGAGAAAGACAAAAGAAGGAAAAAGAAAAAAAGAAAGGGTGAAAAGGAAAGCGAGCCAAAGAAAAAGAAAGAGAGGGGTCCCAGGGGGTCACCAGAGGAGAGGGGTGAGTAAGAGGATATCAGGGAAGAAAATCAAATAAAGAGTAAACGTGGATCGAAATTAGAAGATAAATAATGCTGGACCCAAAGGGACCAAACAGCTTCAAATGTAGTCATTGTATTAGTGAGCTTGGCTGTACGCTTTTCATGTATCATGACCCAGGAGACACGGTTTACAATAGATGTATTTTGGGAGGGCGTTTTCCATGATTTAGCTATTTCCCTTTTAGCAGCTGACAATACATGTCCCGTCGGTGCTCTGCCACCCCGAGGCCGGGCCTCAGTGGCCTTGTGGGAAATTCGGGCCTGCATGTCCCCCCAGATGTTTTTATCCAAACCTTCATTTTTCTACTACACGGAAGAGCCCTGGGGCTGTGCTGACAAAAAATATTTAAAAAAATTCTGACTTAGATTTCTGAGTTTGCAACTCAGAATTCTGACTTTGAAAGTCAGAATTCTGAATTTTGACTTTAAAATTCTGAGTTTGAAACTCAGAATTCTGACTTTTAAAGTCAGAATTCTGACTTCTGAAAGTCGGAATTCTGAGCTTGAAAGTCAGAATTCTGAGCTTGAAAGTCAGAATTCTGAGAGTAAAATCCAGAATTCTGAGTTTGAAACCCAGAATTTTAAACACAGAATTCTGACATTCAGACTCAGAATTCTGACTTTTAAACACAGAATTCTGACATTCAGACTCAGAATTCTGACTTTTAAACACAGAATTCTGACTTTACACGTCAGAATTTTGTTTCATATTTTTTTAGCATGTGCTCTCACATACTACTAAATGCTGCTCTCAATCAAAAGAGAAGGAGAACATATGACATGACTGGGAGGAACCACATTGATTTTTGCAGTAATAGTTTCCACCCCTTATGCAAATGTGGAAGCATAATGACTTACTTATAGGAAGGTTTGGAAAGCCTAAGAGCTATATCTGTGCAGTTCAAACTAAGAAGTCATAGAGAAGCATAGATCTTGCATATTAGCCAGAAAGCATACTGAGAAATCCACAAGAAGTACAGATTAACAAGTAAGCATGTGTGCACTATATTTAACTTGCAAATTCAAAGTGTTTAAAATAAATAAATACGTTTTGCTTTGAATCTCTCTACAAGCACAACAATAAAAGAGAAGACACGAGCTAAGAAACCCTTTGTCTAGGATAGAAAAGAATACATGTAAATAGATATAATTACACATGACATGTACGTGTCAATTCACAAAGCCACATGTGTTTTTTTATATTGTCTCATGACAGCTTTCACATCAAAATTCACAAAAATAAACATCACATTGGTATGAAATTGCTTTTTCTCTGCAGAAAATGAACATTTAACTGTTGAAGGCCTCTATTTCCCATAAAGAAGAACTCCAGACAAAATTTTTATTAAACGTTGCAGTGGGACTACCACCACACAGCAAGGGTTAAGTGCTTGTTTGTGTCTAGGGACTAAAATAACAATGTTATACTCAACTGATCATAGCTCCTTCCAGCCTCACTCCCCCATTGCTGCAGCTGTCTAAGGATCCTTAAGCACAGCAATGCAGCGCACAGGAGTGGATGGGCCCAATACAAAAGAATGACAATCGTGTTGTCATGCATTAACATGCATTGCCCAACACACATTAAATCACACAGATGCAAACAAGGCCTTAATGAATTGACAAAGATTAGCAAATGGTGCTTGTGAGTTAATATACTGCATGTGTTCAAATTCAGTATGTTGCATTTATTGTGTATTGACCAGTAAATATATATTTTTAATTTATAATATCCATATGTAAAGCTGAACTACAGGGACATTTCAAAACTACCCTTGCAGTGGGGCTCCCTCTGCACTGCAAGGGTTAGATGCTCGTTTTTGGCTAAGGTACCATTAAAAAGCAGTTATACTTAATTAATCCCTTGCTGCCCTGGCTCTCCTCTTGCCTCCAATGCTCTGGGTTGTGGGTGGGCCCTCAGTGTCCTCGGTGGAGAACTGCCGTTCCTGCATTGTACATGATGAGTTGATATCAGAGTGCATGTGACTGACAGAGCGCCAAAGAGAAGCAAATGCAAGGGACCTGGAGCTAAGAATAAGATTTAGAAAACTTCGTTTTACTTGTACCCTAGACAAAAATAAGCATTTAACCCTCGCAGTGCAGGGGGAGCCCTAGTTTTGAAGTTACCTTGGAGTTCAGCTTTGAAGGTGAAGTATTGGGAGAGTGAAATTTACTTTTCGCAATACTTTAAAGCCAACGTGTGGCACTGCAGCTGTCACACGCAGTCTCTATAGATTGAGAGTTCAGTGATCACAAAGCACTGATCGCTCAGCTCATAGTCTTCTCCATACAGAGAGCGATGACTGTTAGTCACCACTCCCCACAGGGATTCCCCCCTCTCCTGTGTTTCTCCAGAGCTCATTGGAGGGACAGACCGGGAGGGGGCTGGCACAGATGGCTCTGCCTCCCGGGAGGCAGAGCCAGCTGTCATTTAGGCAGCGGGGTGGATCCCGATAATATGGTCAGGATTAGGGTTGCACAGATACCAAGTACAGTACTCGGTACAAGTACGAGTACATGTACCGATACTTTTGAGCTCCAGGACTACACTAGAGAAAAATTCAAAAATTAGGAGGCAGCTGTCATTTGTAAGGAGCACACGGAGCTCCTGGGATTTGGACATCTCTGTTTTAATGTACGATTTTGTTTTTATAAATATAAATAAAGGGATGCACAGATACCAGTTTTGCGGGTACGAGTACTGGTACTTGCCGAGTACTTACAAGTACGAGTACTGATACATTTCAGGACTAATGATTTCAGGACAGTGGTGGAGTGCCAGAGACAGGTCCCAGCTGCAACACTGGTAGTTCTCATGAAAATGCCAAGTATCTGCATTGGTACTCGAAAAGTATCTGTGCATCCCTAGTCAGGATCCTTCCCGGCTACATCTGCCACTGCCCGCTATATGCAATAGTAAATGTACTCCTGTGTATATATATATACAGTATATTATTTTGTACAGTATATATATATATATATAGTTCTTGTGTTTGTTTATTTTAGGTTTGGTGTATCAGTTAATGGCTCATTAAGAATTCTGGGCACTTGTATCAAATTAACAGCAACTACTAAATGTGCATTGGTCAATACAGTCCAACAACTACATGTCACAAGTGTCATTCTAATTAACAACAGTTCATAATAACAAGCCATTAAAATGTAATCTCTAACCCAGTTTCTTCTCTCAGAATTCTAATTCCCTAATGTTAGACCTGGAGATAAATTAAAATACGGTAATCTAGCAAAGGTGTAGAAAAGAGAAAAGTAAGGGTGCGTGTGTGGGGAAAAAATGGCAATGCATGTGTCTTAACAGTTAATAAGTGTGTGTTGAATCTCCATAAATGTGTAAAGTTTGATGAATGCTATGTAGTTTCAGTGATTTTTGTTGCTGCTCTTTAGAGTCAGTTAGTGAAGACAGCAATAATTAAAGGGGGCCACTCCAATGAATGAGTGCCAAAACAGATAATATAGTGTATATACATAGAGGCATACCTATGTGCGATGGGGCCCCATAAAAAAACTATTAGGGCTTCCTCTGTGTCTCTAATCTCAAAGCAATGCCTCTTGTGGTGCAGATTCCAGATTCCTTTCACTGTAAAGATGCTCCCAAACAATATATCCATTCATTTTATCCAAACTGTTTTTTTACTTTGCTGTTACTATTAGGAATTACATAGTCTGTTATGGCTATAGCTACATCCTTGTATGTAATATTTGCAAGCACCAAATAGAAACAAATCTCTCAGCATAATATTAATATCTCACTGCGTGATAGTAGTAATTAAACATAATAATATCCCCTACATCATAATGTTATAATCTAGTACCATAAAAATATCTACTAGCACTGTAATAATATCTATTACCAACATGACAATATCTACGAGTGTGATAATAATATCTCATACCATGATTATATCTTATAAGACTATATAGATAGCAGGAACTAACATGATGGTATCTACCAGCATCATAATGGAATCCCATGATGGTGATTTCATATTAGAGCTTCAGGATGAATATTAGAGTTCCATGGGAGCACTAAAAAACACTTGACCCTATGTACAGGCATTGACTGGTGCCTCCAATACATGGCTGCCAATAGTTTTGTCTTTCAAGTGAGAGCAGGTTACGTAGTTACTTGGTTGGTCAGTTTAACAAATTCAACCAACAGTCCATGGAGTTAACCAAAAGGTTAGTTCTACTATGCAATATCCATAAGTTACTTGCCAAAATAACTGAAGCCAAAGACTGCCAGACAAATAGTATTTTCACATGAACATCACAGAGAATTTCTGTTGTCACATGATCAACACACAGCCAATCAACTTTATTACTTAATTTTTCTTAATAAAGTAAAAACGACAGTATCACAGTCTGCTTAAAGGAGCTCTAAAGCCCCAGCACATACGATCCTGTTATAACACCAGCATTGTAATAGGAATACATTCTGGGGTTGTTTTTAATACAGCAATCAAAGCTTACTTGATACATTTTATGTGGTGAATGTTGCCTTCTGTGTGTCCATCACTTTCCACAATTTCCTGGATTCCCAGTGTGCTTCATGTATCTTTCCCTGCTGCTTGATGTGATGCAATCTCGATTTCTCAATACTACATATCCCATCATGCATTGCTTCCAGCAAGCAATTAAATTGTTACATTGCTCAAGAGTTAAATTGCAGTTCAGAAGGCAGGTTCCGTGAGAGATGTGATAACAGGGCTGAGTGAAATTGTGCCAGTGCATTGGGGAAGTACATCCTATGGGCATCTTCATTAACCACTTGCTGACCAGTTGTTTACATCCTCTTCCTGGCCAGGCCATTTTTCAGTATTCAGCGCTGCAGTACTTTGACATTTTTCCCGTCATGCAATGCTGTACTGAAATTAATTTTATTCAATTTTTTGGGGACAGATAGAGCTTTCTTTTTGTGGTATTTTTCACCACTGGGGTTTTTATTTTTTAATGTATTGAGGAAACATTGCTGAAAATGTGGGTGGGAAAAAAGTTGTTTTCACATTATGTTAGAAAACAATTATTATTACCCAATTTTTTGGTAAAATATAAAAGATGGGGTCACGTCGGGTAAATAGACACCAAATATGTCAAGCTTTAAAATTATGCGCACCCACGAAATCGCAAAAAAATTATTTCCGAAATGTGTTTTCCACTTAATTTCTAAGTCTAAGAAAACCCCCTATGTGATAGCAAAGAGGATGTGACAGGTCCTCTTTATGGAGACATCAGGGGTCTCCAAGACCCCTAATGTCACCTAGGACCCCCAAAGAAGCTGATGAAGCAGAGATCTGCTTTATCAGCTTCTCTCCAGCGTCTGAAGATGGAGAGTGACACAAGAATGCGGAAGTGATGTAATATACATCGCTTCCGCATTCTGACAGCGGAGAGGGGACCGGAGGGAGATCGTGTACCGCTCTCCCTCTGATCCCCTGTCACAGAGCCACTATGCTGGTCCCGGGCTCGCATCGGGCACAGCAGAGCTTGGGACTAGCGGGACAGAGGGGGGGGGGCACGGACCGGCACCTTATACATCGCATCACTTGTATGTCAACAGGCATCGCTGCCTGTTTTTTCATTTAGCCAGTTTCCCGCTTGTGCACGCAACACACCGGCTGGGAGGCGGTTAAGTAAGTTTACAAACTTTTAGATTGATATGGGTATTAGGAGTGGGATAGAATGCATGGAAATTCAGTATAAAAATACACTCTATTCTTTTTTGTTTTTGGCCATAGATACACTTTAATGATTTTAACGGTAATCCATACTTAGAGAAATATGTAGGTGGTCATTGCTTCCTTCTCCTGAATATATTATATGCCTGTCCGTCACTGGCCCAGATCCAGTGAGCAGATTTGGAGCTCTGACTTCACCCTGACCCAATATTCTGCATGCTTGTTCTAGGTCAATGACAGGAATTATTGAAGCCAGGGGAATCTAGACATCTGGCATTTTTATAAGAGTGACAGCAATGGCAGTTTATGTGTTCCTCTCAATCCAAGTTTTCTCTAAAGACAGCTAAAGCCAAACAGCTAAGTACACAATTCAGTCACACATCAAGAAGCTATTTTAGCAGGCTGCAGACTACAGTATAAGGAGCGCAATGGCACTTACCAGAGCGTGCTGTCCTGTAGACTTTGTGCCACTGGCCTGCTTTCTGACCCTTTTTTGCACTGCTAGTTTACATAGCATAGATGACAATCATATATTCACAATGTACAAACCCATAGACTTTCAGGATCACATTGAAAAGAAACTGACCAAAAATCAATAAAGTTTCCTTTTAACAATTTGTAATTCCATTTTACAAGCTGGGGGGCTGTGAATATGCAGACATAATCAGAATGATTTTTTGTATGTGGATGTAACTTTCGTGCTTTAACCTTGGTGGCAGTCAGTGAAAACCCCATATGCTGAGAAAAGAAAGTGGTCACATGCAACTCTTATAGCTGAACTCTGGACACAAATAACTTTATTTAAATATATTCATCAACAGCCACAAATGATCTAAACCGTTAATCTCCACAATGTAAGCAAAACAAATTCCTTTGCAACTCAGATATCACTTTGTAAAGTAGTGTTCACACCATTATTGTGCTTCACATAGCCTGTGCAGGTAGCAGAGCACCACCCACTACGCCAGGGATGGGCAACTCTGGCCCTCCAGCTGTGCTTTAACTACAAATCCCAACATACTTTTGTCTCTGGGAGTCATGCCTGTAACTGTTAGTCTTGCAATGCCTCATGAGACTAGTTCCAGAAACAGCTGGAGGCCAGAGGTGCCCACCCCTGGAATACAGACTGAAATCTATAAGAGGGGACGGATACAAGACCAGTCACCCAGCACAAGGAGAGACAGTAGTAGTGACAGGAGTTATTTTATGCTGGAATACTGTACAGATAAGGAAAATATACACAAAAGGATCTATTTATAAAAAATATGCATAGCTCATTCATCCAGTGAAACTACATGTACATTCATTCTGTGCAAGTTAACCAGCTTTTGTATGAATGGGGCAAAAATGAATGTTCTTAGTGTATTTCTCTTCTGGTCAAACGTTCTTCAACAGGTTCATTCATAAAGAGCAGAGTGAATCAAGAACACTGCATTATGGTCACTAGAATGAGCTGAGGATTATAGTAAATAAATACATGTTATAAATTGGATACAAAGTATTTGATCATCAGCTCCATCTAGTGGCCATAATGTAGTATTTCCCCATTCATTCTGTTCTTTATCAACAAGCCTATTGAAGAACATTCGACCAGAAGAGAAATTACACTAAGAACATTTGCTTTTGCCCCATTCTTACAACAGCTGGTTAGAAAGAATGTACATGCATTTTGCTGGACAAAGTTTTTAAAAATAGACCCTCAAGATTTAAGTAAGAATACACCTGCCTCTTGTATTTAGACAGGGCCATCTTTAATATTAATTGGGCCCTGTGCATGATTCTGCTGATGGGCCCACTACTCTCCCCCTCAGCTGCATGCAGTATGCCGCAAGCCGGGCGGTCCTGCCTGAAGAGGAGATCTTCTCTGTCAGCCCTCCTACAGGAGAATGAGCTGGCCGGTGACAGAGTTATTTGATCTCCCCACCGGCCATGCAGGCCCAGGGCAGTTGCCCCTTTTGCCCTGCGGTAAAGACAGCCCTGTATTTAGACTTCAGATTGGGTTTTAGATTTCAGCTTAAAGTGACTGAATTATTCCACATCTGTTAGACTGTTGGGTAACTGGAGTCCCATATACCATAAGCGTGGTTTTTTTCATTTAAATAAAATAAACACACACTTAAAATATTATAAAAAAAATAATGCTAATTTTTTTTAGAAACATTTGAGTTGTATTGTGTTACCATTTAGCTCTATTTACTCCCAAGCATAGTTCTTTGTTAATGCAGTATAGGGAATCTGCTTCTTTTTTTTTCCAAGCGTGGATTGAAAGCGCATTCCGATATTTAATTTCCTTTTACCATTCTAATTACACAATAGACAGGAGGATAAAACCTGTGGATAAGAAACATCTGCATGGAGTGAACGGTCTTTTAATAAATCAGTCTACTGTATCTGATGCGGTTTGCTCTCAGGAGCTCTAAAAAGGTGAATTTCTTAACATTTCAAATTGAAGTACAGCTCAGCCTCTCACTAGTGAGCTGAGGCATCTAGCAAGAGCGCACAGCCCTTAAAATTGCTTATTTTGCTGAGCAGTGGAGCAGCGCTGAGCCTACCTTCATCAACATGAAATCCTTCTTCCGGATTCCACGGTGACTACTCTGCTGTATATACAGGTGATGAAAATCTCAATTATGAATGCTGTTGATAGCTGCTTTTACAGTCCAGTATATTTCTGCGCTGACGCCTACAGATGTCTTTTCCAATCCGCCACGCCTTGATGGCTGTGCTGTGATTTTCATGCTCTCTTAGATCTTGTCACAATATTTGCATTCAGCCAATGAGGAGTGTAAAATGTAGCTGGTGCATTAGCGAAGGGGGGCGTTTAAACACAGGCTCTAGATTGTTCTGTCAGTTTAAAGGATTATTAATGGTAACCTTTCCTGAGAGACTATAGAGGCTGCATTTGCTGACATTTCCTTTTGCAAATGCTAGGTGCCTGGCTGTCATTAAAATCAAATGGCTTCAGTAGTTTGACACACTGACCTGAAACAAGTATGCTAATCAGGTTTACTGACTTCCTGATTTGCATGGCTGTTGCGTGCCAGTGACTTACAAAGTACTGAACCAAGAGACAGACAGGCAACTAGTATTCTTGGGTGGTAGTGGTGAGTAAGACCTACTACATATTCCCTTTAAATGCATAAGGTTAGAAAGTAAATTGTACAATAAAGATCTCTATTCAATTGATTTTCACAAGCTTAAAGGGTAAGTCCCCTCACCCACCCACCACAACTAAAATTTTAGCTTTTGGTGTTTACTGGTGAGTGTGCAGGCAATGTCCCAAGTCCTTATGAAGCCAAGAGAGGTTTCTTACTACTACTTCCACCTTCTCTAGTAAGTAAATTCTATCTAATGGTTTACTGTTGAGATGACTCTGCCAATGGTTTCATCTAACTGTCCAGCCAAAGTTGCCAATCCTTATAAAACCAAGAGAGGTTTCTTACTACTACTTTTACACTCTCTTGTAGGTAGATCCTATCTACTGGTTTAATGGTGAGATCAATCAGCCAATGGTTTCATCTAACTGTGCAGCCAATAATCCCAGTCCCTATAAAGCCAAGAGAAGTTTATCCCTACTACTTTCTCCTTCTCTGGTAGATAGATCCTATCTACTGGTTTACTGATGAGATGAATCAGCCAGTGGCTTAATCTAACTGATCACCCAATGCTCACAATCTGTATGAAGCCAAGAAAATGTTCTTTCTACTACTTCCACATTCTCTGGTAGGTAGATCCTATCTACTGGTTTACTAGTAAGATAAATAAGCCAATGGATTCATCTAACTGTCCATCCAATATTTGCAGTCCTTATACAACCAAGAGAAGTCTATCACTGCTACTTCCACATTCTGTGGTAGGTAGATCCTATCTAATATTATTTATAACAGATGGATAAAAGCTGAGTCCATTGTAAGAAGGAAGCTTGGCTCCTCTTCTTATACTCCTTCTTAAAGTACACTTGTCATGAATGACATAGATTAGATTCAAGATTAGAGAGTGAAAATACTTGTGGCAATGTATTGAACCTGCTGATTATGCCACTTCACTGACTTGAAGTATTTTATTATTCACATATGATGTCCTACATTGCCATTGCTGGCCTCCTTCTGAAAAAAAGCTTGTTGCCTGGCTCTGTCTGGCTTTAATACTTGATTCACTAACCAAGTGAATGGAAGTATTCCAGTGAATTCACTGGAACAAGCATGCTGTAGAAGAGTATCAGAAAAGGTTCAGAATTCATAAGCAGCAGCCTAGGAAACTAACATTCTTTAGTCAGTAATGGCCGCCTATGTAGTTCTCTCATGCTTGGTGTATTTTTAAAGCCCATACCTGGGAATTAAACAAAACTACCTTAGCAGTAGGGTACACTCACACTGCAAGGGTTAAATGCTTGTTATGGGTAGAGTATTAAGGTGTAATACTTATCTTATCCTGGTAGGCTTTGGCTCTTTCCTCTCTTCCCTAAATCTCCAGGCTGTGGGTGGTCCCTCACCATCCTAATGGACAATGCTGGGCTATTGGCCCTGCATTGCACTTGATGATGTCAGCCTGCAACCGCCGGCCATAGTGTCTTAGACAAGAGGCTTCCACACAAAAGGCGGGAGCCTGCCAGAGCAAAGAATAAGGTAAGTATTACACCTTTACCTTTAACCCTAGACTTAACACACATATTACCCTTGCACTGTGGGGGCCGTGCAATTCCTGGAGTTGGGCTTTACGGGTACTGTAAGTACACAAATCTCACTACCACCTTACCTAAGACTTAGTACAATCTAGCAAGTTATTCAACCTGACAAATAAGCTGACATATTGAGTGGACTTACAGTTCCATCTCGAGTTCTCACTGTGTGTTATTGTGTTTTTCATCAGAGGGAATTAGCATTGCCAACTCAGTTGCCAAATCAGTCACCTTTCTTTCACTCTCCAACTGCTCCATTCGACTGCGGATAAATATCTGGTACCTCTAGGTATAGGCTCATGCCACATTCCTCCTAACACTGCCACTTGCTGATTGGCTGCTTAGGCACCCAATGCTGTCACATGGGGCAGAGAGACAGAGTGAACAGCCCAGTATAAGCACCCAGTCTCAGTAGCTACCACTGAACATTTATGTTTAAAGGTGCAGGGTCTGGGGATGCAATTCCCATCTTTTAGCACTAACTGGATAACTGATCTGGAACAAGTACACAGCCAGTAAAGTTGGAACTCCCAGCCGACATCCTAGTTCTTGGCCGGCTGTGTATCAGGTTATCTTCTTGCTCACAATGAAGAATAATGGACAACTCACCAAAAAAAAGCGTATGTATTATTGAACATTTTATATAAGGATTCTTATGAGAAGTATAAGTTTTATGTAAATTAGGAAGTTGTAGATTTTTGTCATTTTTAATGCTGTATTATGTTTTTGGACCTCTTTTATATTGTACATCAGTGGAACTGTAACATTAATTAAAATATAATAGACTATGAAATTGACAGGTCTGCATAAGTTGAAGCTGTGTCCTTTTTAACTTTGGTGGGTAGAAAGTTTGCTGTGTAGATTTTGTTGACATTATCTTTATTGTTATTCTGTGCAGGATAACCTTTCCAACACTGATGCAGTACTTTTTCTGTAAGGCAGTGCTATGTGCAATAATAGCGTGATAAGGGTCATAACCCATAGCAAGTGAGTGATGAAACCTATGCTTCTACTCTTTGCTTTATAGGGAATTATTGAACTTACTACCCCTCTCATCCATGGTCTCTAACCTGTGGCAAAGGCTGCCTCTGTCTGACTCCTAGGGATAGTTCCAGGGCAAATATATCACTGTGTTTGAAGCCGCACAAGTGTGCACTACCCTGAAGTTAGCACTAGAATGGGAGTCAGAGAACGGCAATCTCCAGCACAAGCTGGTAGACTCGGCTACAAAAGGTAAGAAGCACAGTGCCAGATCCCCTTAGAACTATTCAATGTAACACAATAAAAATTCTCCTTAAAGCACAGCTGGCAAATCTGCGCAATAGTCCTCCATCAGCTTTTCTTCAGTAATGAGAATTATTATTCTAAGTGTATCTGAAAGATTAGAGAGTGAAAATATTTGTGGCAATGTATTTAACCTGCTGATTATGCCACTTCACTGACTTGAAGTATTTTATTATTCGCATATGAAAGCCTACACAAGAAAAACATTTGTAACTCTTCTGAGGATCAGGCAATGTTATTAATGTCAGACTACACTCCTATTTGTCTTGCCCTTATATGTATTTTTTGACTAATAATTCCCTGATGAAAATGCATCTTATAGCACCTTGGAATTAGTACGGCTAACAATGCTGACTGTTGGTACGGAACTACTGTGTAGGTATATACTGCCATCTGGTGGATTAAAAGAAATAAGCATATGCTCTTTTTTTAATATCTTTCAAATTAATTGAAGTCTATACAACAAACTAAATTATTAAGCTGTACATACTCTACCTTACAATAAAATAAAGTAATGCAGTATCCGATGCACTATACTCATATACTCTGACTGACTGGTGAGACACCGCCAAATTTTTCAAGCCCTGCTCATAGTTCATAAAGTGCATTAAACAGCTATATAAAAACTATTCATATATCAAATCAAAATCTCCAGTGCTACACACCATGTTATATTTAAACCCTACATGTATAGAATGAATCATTAAAGTTCAAAACACAATGTGCAAAAATGTATACAAATATACAGTACTGTGTACTCTCATAGAAAAAAAACCTCAGCGCTAAAAACTGCCCACCGCGTTATATATTTAAAACAATAAAGTGTATAAACCCTATGGGGTCTATTCACTAAGCTGCCGAAGGATCTAGCCATAGCTTCGGCCGATCCTTCGGCTGGCTTCGGCCCCAGGACCCCTTCGGTTCAGTAGAACCGAAGGGGTGCTGTACGGGCTATTCACTATAGCCCTACAGCTCCCGAACGCGGCCGAGCGGCTCAGTCGAGCCGAACGCATATGCATCGGCTCGGCTGAGCCGCGCTGAAAGCCGAAGCTGGCCGAGCGGTCGGCCATTGGCCGGCCGACAGCCTGCTTCTGACAGCTGGGCGGAGCCAGCTGTGATCTTACGGCTGGCTCCGGCCACTTGCAGAGAGATCAGCATCCCTGGTTACCTGCAAACCAGGGACACTGATCTCCAAAAAGCAAACTCTCCCTGATCGGGTCAGCCGAACATGCTGAGCATGTTTGGCCGACCCGAAGCCATGCGAAGCAAGCTGATGTACGGCTGATTTCAGCCGATATAAGGCTGACATCAGCCGTACAAGTCTGAAGTGAATAGCCGAACAGTGTTCGGCTCACTTGTTAACTCGGCTGCCCTCGGCAGCTTAGTGAATAGACCCGTATATGTATTGAATGAATCAATAAAGTGCAAAACACAATGTGATAAAATATATATGTATATAAATATACAGTGTTATATAATATTGTTTTTCTCTTCGCTTCAAGCAATGTTCTGCAGTTTCTCCCACATCAGTGCTCTTGTACAACAAATTGGAAACACACTCACCAATTCTTTACTATTCCTTGGAAGAAAGATACTTTAACTTAACTGATAATCCCTTTGATTCTCCACACTTTTTCCTTCCCCTTACAACCAGCTAATATCGTTTCACCAATATCACCAGCTGGACAAGATCTCCTATATCAATTCCCAATAAATAATGGACAACAAACTTTACATAGCGTAAAGCAGCTTATTTATTACAGCTGTTCATATAGCGCTGGCAATTTACGCACCACTTTACATACTGCACAGTCGCTGCCCTCAAGGAGCTTGCAATCAAAGATCCTTATTGTACACACATATACGGCCAATTTATACAGGAGCAAATTAACCTTCAAGCATGCCTTCAGAGTGTGGGGGAAACTGAAATACCTGGAGGTAATCCACAACAACACGTGCAATATGCAAACCCAATGCAAGTAGTGCACTTATTGAAATGATATAATAGCAATACGAAGGCTCAACTTGTGTATAAAAACATGCACACAGAATTATAATAATCACTTAAACAAATAGCTCCAATGATCTATCATGTAAACACAGAGCTGATGTGAATTGCCAAAAAGCTCCAGTTTTGTCTCATTTGCCCATAGGACATTCTCCCAGAAGCAGTGGGGCTTGTCAATATGGCTGTAGTAAATTCCAGTCTGGCTTTTTTACATTTTTCTTTCAGCAGTGGAGTCTTCTTTTGAGCCAATTGTCCCTCAAATAGCAACGTATGATACAATTAGACATTCATGTCCCTTGACCTTGGAGTTCAGCCTGTATCTCTTCGGAAGGTTTCCTTGTCTCTTTGTCTAACATTCCCAGTCTGGGGACAATTTTCCACTTGCAACCACATCCAAGGAGGATGGCTACACTCTCATGGACTTCTTAATAATATTTGCAACTGTAGTCAGAGGAACATCAAGCTGTTTGGAAATGGTCTTATAGCCTTTACCATTGTCTATATTTTTGCATGATCTGCTCAGACCAATTTCTCCTTTGCTTTCTCTGGTCCATATTCAGCATACGATGATACCTAACAGCAGAGTGACTACTTTTCTCCATTTCAATAGGCCATCTTTTCTAGAGGTACCAACAAATCTGTCCAGGCCATTTTAGAATATCTTCTTGGAATAAGCAATAATTTATGTCTTTTCACACTTTCTTTGCCTTTAATTCCATCACTTTTCAGTGGGAAGCAAGCATTTTTTCAGTAAGCTGTAATGGTACCAACAAATTTGTCCATGTCTGTATAACTGGTACAGCTGCTCCGTAGGAGAGTATCACGAAGCACTTTACCTGAAACACCACATGTTTTTACCTAAAATACATGACAAAGCTTACAAAACATTGTAAACAGAGAAACAGACAACACTAGAATTATACTGCCAAAAGTCTGCTGCTTTTCTATCCAAGAAACAAAGAATAAAATGCAAACAAAGAATGGATGGCACCCAGTAATAATAATGTTTACATAATACAATATTGTCACTCCAGCAGAAAGACATTTCAGGTGCCATTTGAGGTATAACACAATGCTTTCCACTCATGAGAAGGAAGCATGTATAAAAGAAGATACAATAAGAATTCTGTAGTCTCCTAGAGATCGAACCCGAAGATTCTTCAGCAGTTCAACAGCCAACTAATTTAGAGCAATGTGGCGACAGTGAAAGACATTTCAATAAACTTGAAAAGGTTTTGAATAATGTTTTTACTTCTGTGTGATTAAAAATGATTGCTTATTGTTGTGTTATAGTAAATCCTCATAACATTTTAAATCAAATAAAAGGTGGATGCGCCATATTGTGCTGCCTGCCACTTAAAATTATAGGCAGGGCTAGGTCACACAATCTGATATAGAAGCAATATTTGCATGTAAACAATAAAGGTGATCAGCGCCAGTAAGTGTAATGTGGACATATTTGCATGTAGTTGTTGATTTTGGAGTCTGCTGAGAATCTACAATATTCTGAGGTCCCATTGACGGTCAAGTATTTTTGGCATGCAAAATCGCACACAAAATGCATTTACATACATTAAAATGTACAACGAAGAATAGTGCCCTAGAAGTCCATTTTTGTACATGTTGCCAGTGAAGGACTTAACATTTTCCTTGTTTCTTCTTGCCCTACATTCACTTTTTTTGCTAGGATCCTGTAGAGCCTAATGAGGTACTATGAACAGTCTTTGGAGAAAGCACCTAACACAGGGGCACACCACTGTAGACTGTAATCAGATGTGTTGCAGGCTTACATAGTAAAAAGTTAAACACATAGGCACATGCAAAATATTTATGCACATATACAGTGGCATATCCAGTGTATGGCACATGCCCAGGGTGCCACTTGAAGGAGTCAGTGAGTCAGTGAAAGTTCTCCGTCCCATGGAGACTGCTGACATTTTTTTATTCCCCACCCCTCTCCCATACATATCTACCCATCTGGCTCCTAGGAACCAGGAGTAATCTGGCTGGCATCTCACCCAGCTCCTGGCAATCAGTGTTAATGTCACTGGTTGCCAGGAGCTGGGCAGGATGCCGGCCATAGTGTGCTAGGTTGTTAAGAGCCAGGTCTCACCCAGGTCTTTGCAACCATAGCAGGCAGGGAGATGTGAATGCTGGCCCGAGCGTCCCACCTGGCTCCTTGCAACCAATGATATCACTGGTTGCCAGGAGCTGGCCAGGATGCCAAGGGTGCAATCTTTTGTAGATACTCCTCTGCACAGATATATGAATTGTGTTTAGGAAAAATAAAACATTTTATAGCAGAATGAACAGGTAATAAAACCATGGGGGGAGAATTAACCTCTTGAAATCCCTATTTACCCTCTTTGATTGATATATATATATACATATATATATATATTAGGGTTGCACAGATACCAAGTACAGTACTCGGTACAAGTACGAGTACATGTACCGATACTTTTGTTATACCCATATGTATATATTCTTTATTTTTTATATTTGCATGTTTTATCTGATAAACATTAATTTTCAAGTTTTATTTACATCTCTACCCCCTCTAGTGGACATTCTGTTAGATTACCAATTATTCTTTACATATGCAACAACTACTGATTACTCCATGGGGCTAATTTATAACCCTTATAACCCTTCCACAGCACTACCACCACTAGATGCTTCTCTGCACCATATATTGGCAGTAGTGCCATGCAGTTGGTGCATTTCCATCAACAACTAATTTCTTGTACTGGTGTCACAGGGACAGGAGGTGCGGGAAAATTTGTGTAGGAAACTCTCTTAAACCTCACGTAAAAAATAACTTGAAAGGGATTTTAACTTTTCTCCACCCTTTCCAAAATCTTTTTAAAAATGGCTGAAGTCGAGCTTTAAAGCATCACTAAAATCATAAAACAAAAGTTTCATATTTGCTTCAGCCTGCCATTTTACCATTTCCCACCTTGCATCTTTACATTTTTATGTCCATTTAGACCCATAAATACCTTTGAATATATGGTGATAGCTACATGCACATACATGTCTTGTATGCATGTGTCCACATTTCAGTCTGCCTTCCTAATATCTCCCATTGTACTGTAGTCACACATGCAGAAGCACTGTGCTCATAAACTAATGCACCATTTTTTTCATTACTCCTTCACAGCTTCACTCCTCCTCCCCATGTCCTGCCTCAATTCTCGCCTACCTCTCTACTCTGCCAGCCTATCCTACAGCCTGGAGCCAAACTGCATGTGTAATATGTAATAGGAATACATACTATAGTTGTTTTTGATAATACAATCAAACCTTACTTGAAAGAAATCCCTTTTATGTAGTGAGTGCTGCCTTCTGTCTGCCATCGCTTTCAACAACTTCCTGGATTCCCAGTGTGCTTTACATATGTTTCCTTGCTGCTTGATGTGAGGCAATCTTGATTTCTCAAGATTACATAGCCCATAATGCATTGCTTCCAACAAGCACTGATAATGTTACATTGTTTGAATGTTGAGTTGTAGTTCGGAAGATAGGCTCTGTGAGAGTTGTAACACAAGGAAGTACATATTAACAGGGCTGAGATAAATTGTGTCAGTGCATTGAGGACGTGTACCGTATGGGCATCTTCAATAAGTTTACAAACTTCCAGGTTGATATGGTCATTAGTAGTGGGATAGAACTTCAATTCAATATAGAAATACATATTTATTGTTAATTTTTGACCATAGATACCCTTTAAGTCTTACCCCCTCCCACCACTAAGCTATCCACAACATCCACCAATGCCAAAACATCTATGGCCAAATTTGACAACAAATGCACATGCTTGATATCTGCATATTACCAGTAATGTTAGTTTATACACTTTGGTTAACATGACAGGCTCACTTTAAGTCTACTCTCGTATGATAAATTACTTTACTTTAACTCCAAGTAAAGTCTTTGTTCCAGTATGACCTACTTAAACTAACTCTGAAAGCCTACTGAGTAGTCTGTGATTCTTACTGTGTCACATTCTTGTACTTAATGTCTAAATCTCTAGAGAGAGATTCTTAAGTACAAATAGCCTAACTACTTTTATTTGCTCTTACGGAGCTTAAGATGTATTTTAGTGCAAACGTAAAATAATTCAAGCTATATGAGGTGTAAAAAAAAAACTGTATAATCTACATATTTTGTCACTTCTGGTGATCCGTGTACAGCAGCTTCGCAGATGAAAGTATTCCCAAGCCTAAAGACACTTTCTATACATATGTAAAGAGCAAAGTCAGGAGTGTTTATCTACCCAAATAACCTTTGTTTGCCAGCTGGGAAAAGGCATAATACTACTTAATTATTTACCAGCCAGTAAACAGATGCTCCGTGGTGTTAGTTGGAACACAGACTGTACTTTTTGATGCTTTTTACCTACAGTGCCCCCATTTTCTTTATAATGTATCTAAAGCCATAACTATTTTTTTTTATTTTAGATACAGTAGAGGAGGGTTAAAACTGATGTCAGTGTCAGTTTTTTTTCCATCTGTTTCGCATTAGGAAGATTTCCCTTCAGTTTCTGCCCTGTAGACTCAACAGGAAGTGGTAAACAGAAAGTCACCAGCACACACGGAGTAGAATTATTATTCCTGGTTCTATTTATTGAATCATTGATACATTTGTTATGAGAAGCCAGCATTTCGGGGTCCATAGGGTCTTTTCTTTAGGTAGACATAGTGACATAGAAAGTTGGCTTCTCATGACAAATGTGGCAAAAACATTTCCATTTAACACTTTGGAGTTACACAAAGTGCCATCCACGTCATCACTAAGAGCACCACCATCATCTTGGAAGGTCATAACGCTGTATGGAGTGCAAATTACACTATATTACTTGAAAGTAGTATTGAACACTTTCAAAGGTTTTTTCAATAATGAATCCAGATCAAACAAATATAAATTGCCCAGCAAAGCACTGCTTTACATTTTGCCCAAACACTTAGGGGGTTATTCACAAAGCTAGCCGAAGGATCAGCTGTAGCTTCGGCTGATCCTTCGGCTAGCTTCGGATGCTGTACGGGCTGTTCACTATAGCCCGTACAGCTCCCGATGGCGGCCGAGCCGAAGGCATATGCTTCAGCTCGACTGAGCCGAAGTGACAGCTGAAGCAGGGCGAACGGCCGGCCGAAGGCCTCAAAAATGACATCTAGGGGAACAAGCCGTGATCTCATGGCTGGCTCCACCCAATTGTAATGACAGATCAGCGTCCCCAAATGACCTGGGTCATGCGGAGACGCGGTGTTAATGCGAAGACGCGGTGTTAATGCGGAGACGCTCAGTCTGTCCTAAGTCTGTCTATTATGACAGACAGAGTTTGCTGTTACTGAAGCTGAGAAAGGAGCATGCAAAGGCCTGTTAAAGAGAAATATCTAAAATGTAATATATTGTTTTCTAATTATTGTTAGATTTGCTATGTGAATAGGAACATATAACAAACATATAGTGGGGGTTTGCTTAATTTCTCCTGAAAAACTGGAAACACCCTTTAAAAGAAGGCGGGCAGCAGAGTGACTTAATAGTTAGCAGCTTTGTCTTGTAGCACTATAGTCCTCTTTTTGAATCCCTGCTATCTGCATGAAGTTTGCATGTTCTCCCTGTGCTTTCTTGGGTTTCCTCTGGGTACTCTGACTTCCTCACACACTTCAAAGACATGCTAGTATTTGGCTCAACTAAGCATTTCCTAAGTGCTTTAAATCCCCTAGGGCGAAAAGCACCATAAAAAAGAAAGATACTCCAAGTCGCCCAGGCCTGGAGGGTGTACTGAGCTAAACAGGATGATGTGCATGATTGTTCAATGAAGCATTTTCATCACTGTGTGAGGAACAGCAGTGGCTCCCCTAAGTAGCTTGCTGTGCTCAGAAGAGCGACAATGTTGCAGGGAGATTTAAAGTACAAGAGCCGGATGTACTATGCACGGACACTCATGTGTACTTAGCCTAGCATTGAACATCTAGGTTAAACATCCATTTGGGAAGAGACTTATATCTGTTTAGAGAATTCTGAGATCCTAAAGGCTTATTAGAGCTTTCAGAACAGTGGGTGGTCAGCACAGCTCCTAATCCAGAAACTGACACACGTCTTGAAAGCAAAAATTCAGCACTATTGTTGCAAGCTGAGCCAGAAGTCAGTATATAGAGAATGATTCCTTTGATGCCAATAATTTATATTGATGATGTGCTGTGTAATCCTTTTATTTATTTTTTTCTAGTAAAGAGCTATTACAAAGAACTGCTTCTCTTGCAAACTAATGCTAAACAACTGTGATTGCCGTCAACAGTTTTTCAGAAATATATCAAATCGAGACCACACGCTATTTAAGATACATAGATAAACTAGCTCTCCAAAACAGATAATTGTTTTCCTTTAGAATTAAGGTTTTCTAATAGAGTCTGATCTCCCAAATGTTAATAATTTTTCATCAAATAATGTTAATAATAATGTTATTCTATGTTTGACTAAAGGGTGGCAGAAGACCATTTTTAGCTAGAGAAATTCAAAAATCTCAACTTTTGTTGACAGTGTGATCTGATGGCAATTAGGTAAAAAAAAAATGGGTAACAGCAGAGGGCATGACACTTGTGCAGACTGTGCAGCTGCAAAAGGACCCCCCTGCGATTTAGAGATCCATTCATAGCATATGAGGGTCAGATATTTGATGGGATTCTACAGTAACTAGCTACAAAGTACAGAGGTTTTTCAAGGCCAGTAGTTGAGTAGGAGGGCCCATAACTTGGTCTCACACAGAGGCACTTTGGTGAATCTGTCTGTCACTGATGGATAAAGCATACTGTCTGCTTACATTAAAGCTGGACTACGGTCACAGAAACTTTAATTTAAATATATTCCCCAATAGCCATATCCAATAGAGAACAACATTGTGCACACCAAACGCCTTTTCAGATTTAGATATTATGCAGTTGTGACATCATTCCTGTGCTGCTGCTGTGTCTGTACAGAGAACAAAGCGGTTGGAGGGTCCCAGAAGTTTCAGCAACTACAGGCTGCCTGCAGAGAACTACAGGAGAGCAGACCTGTCATTTGCGATTGTAGGTGGGCCTCCTCCCCTATATTTTGAGGTTTATAACAGACACCCACAATAAGTTTACGGTTAGGGTTAGGGTTCGTTCTATCTAGTTCTATCCATAACGATTCCACATCATCTCCACCAGCTGACGCGATATCGTCACGGATGTGAATAATGAGGTTATTTTTAGCATATATACATACCCCCCCTTCTTGCCAGCCTGTCCCTCATGAACAGGTTGTACCCTTCTATGTCAGTAGCCCAATCATTACTTTACAGATCTGAAAGAAATACACAAAGGACACCAAGCTGCAAATAAAATTACAAATTCTTCTTGTATTCAGACAATATTTGTTTAGCCTGTAGTATAACTTTAAAGCATGGAAATGATTGAGCTTCCAGTGGTGCCATCTAGAGGACTTTTTTTTGTGATTTATTGCTGTTCTGTCTACATTTTATCTTAGCAGCAAGGAGTAAAGTAAGTTCAGTGTTTGCTGCATAAAAACCTCTTTGCCATATTTCCTGATGGCAGCAGGATCCTATTTAATGACCAATGCCCCTTTCATCCTCTGATCACTAAAATCGGGAGTTGTGGTAGTGGTGATTGCCTTAGTGCAGCTTATCAGAGTCAGGCCCAGATGCAGGCAGCACTCATAAGGCGATCAGAAACACATTATTTCTGACTGTATCAGGTCCAGGTCTGATGCAACACTCAGATGTGAAGACCCCATGGACTATTGAGTGTCCATGCTGGATAAAAAAATTCCATTCTGCTACTTTAATGTTTTCATCGCTGTGGTCAAATACTTAATTTATTTGACCCCATTGACTATCACAAATGAACATTTCAAAGCAAATCTAGTCAGATTTAGGATATGATCTCCCTGTCTCTTGTTCCTCTTTTCCACATCACGTACCACAAACGTTAGATCACTAACAGCATGTACCTTTTCTGAGAAATGTTTTCAGACTTGCAAAGTAGGCTGTTGCTGGCCAAACAAAAACATATGCTTTGGACTGGACTCGAACACGACCGCAGCCATCTTCCCCGCTCTGACACGTGGTCGTGGCTTTCTTTAGTCGAGATTGCGGTCGCAGACAAACCTGTGCACACTTGCTGTGAAGCTTTTTTGTGTGCTTTTTAGCACACACAGTACTGTACAGTATTATTCAAACCAGCATGGCTCCAAAAAAAAATGAAGAGCAAGCATGGTAGTAAAAAGAAATTGCAGAGTGGTAATTACAAATTTACATATGGTTCAGAACGGATTAACCTTATTTACATTGAACTATATGGGAAAATTTGATTCAGTTCATGACCAAAATCAGTTCGCAACCACGTTTTAAGACCCAGTCCACAAAATGTGTTGTTTTTTTCTTTAGCAAAAATACTTGCAATGGAAAGAAGGAAATGTATATTCTTTTGTCAAAGCTGGGATGGAGGGAGTAATGCCTTGTTACCTTGGCTCACCCCAGTTGCTACATCAGTACTACAGTAGAAGCAGTGTTGTTTATTCACAGTAAACACATCAACTCTAAGCATTTGCTGAGTGGGAGTTACAGCTAATACAATACATTCCCTAATAAATAAGCGCAACAAAATCAAGGTATCAGTTACGTGCTGCTTTTATTTGCTGATGAAGAAAGCATGCTGTTTTTCTTCCCTTTTTTAACTAGACCCACGGTATCAGCTATACATGTCACAATAAACCAGCATATAATTGATACATGGATATTGCTCTGTTGATTAATGAGTACGGCTTGTGAATTTTTATTCCTACATTCCCCACAGTCATTCAGAGCCTTTACAGTGATATATTCCTTTAACTTCTTTCAGCTGTACTGTATGTACTTTTTTCTGAGTCTGTTACAATGTATAACCGATGTCTTAAAGCATTTTGTAAACATGGAGTGGGGGCTGCCATATTAGTGGACCTTGTATTTTTTTTGCAAGGCCAACTTACACTCGCACAGTAAATGTTAAAGAGACATTAAACCCTCAGATTTTTTTTACATAAAACAATACTGTAATGTGTGCCTTACTGTTACTACAGGAAGAGGCACTCAGCTGCAAACGGAAGTTCTCCCCTAGCATGATAAGAGAGACGGATTTAAAAGGAAGGGCAGCAAAGAGAAGGGTAACAACCATGGATTACAGTAAGGCACACATTACAGTATTGGTTTATGTTTAATCTGAGGGTTTAATGTCACTTTAAGCATATAAAAGCCTCTATGTTATCCTAAGCACAGGTTCCCTTTAATTAAAGATTTGGCACAATGCTATATGCACAAATAACATACATTTCTGCCCTTCCACCTATACATGCCTTAATGAATTCATGTCCAGCCCTACCTCCAATATAAAGGCTCCATGAGAGTGGGTCAATCAAAATCGCAGATGAAAGAATTACTGTGGAGATTTTAAACTGTTGCGAACCTGTTGGGATACAAATATGTAAGCTGCCTTTCCTGCCCTTTTTCTTTAAAAGTTGTTAGTTTCCTGTCTGTCATGCAGATTCTGTTGTTTTGGTGCTTGGCAAAGATAAGAATGAGAGCCAGGTAATTATAAAGGTTTTTAGAAAAAGTCAGTTATGGCAGTACTCTTAGTTTCACCATGGCTCTTATCTGCTAACGTGGAAATATACAATGCACCCCGATTGTGAGGGCACTTACTAAAAATTGCCATGCTTTATCTTAAAGGAGAACTATGGGGTTAGGGCTTTTCCCCATAGTTCTCCTTAGGGTAACCGAAGGACACAAACTAGCGTCCTCCCGTTACCCTAAGCTCAGTATACCTCGAGCTACAGCTCGCAGTATACTGAGACGCCGCAGCCGGAGCGGATCCCGACATCGTTGTTGAGATCCGCCCAGCTGTGTGAGTGACAGCTTGCTCTGCCTATCTAGAGGCAGAGCCAGCTGTACCCGCCCCCTCCCCCGTCTGTTCCGCCAGTCAGCGCTGGTGGATCGGAGCGAGGAGGGGGGAATCCAGCCCCTCCCCTGTCACGGCCGAGAGACGTGACAGGATCGAGAGGTGAGCGGACGCCGGTATATGTTCATTCACCTCCCGATCTACTGAGCCGACCTATGACAGTCTCATTGTCACAGGTCGGCTGGAACTATGAGGTGAGTGAAAAGCACTCACCTCATAGTTCTCCTTTAATTACATGTGTGAATTTGGTGGGTTGTGAGCAGATCAAATAGAATGGGGCTCACAGTTGTCTTGTTTTTAATACAATGTTAGGTGGTACATCAAACTACTAATAAACAATCATCACAGTGCTGTGAAGTTCAGGTGCAGACCAGCACGGAGCCCCCTCACACTCCTGTAGCAGATAATGCAAGTCTGAAAAGGAGGGTCGCACACTGCTGGTATCATCCACAAGAAACCTTATTGGAGACTGCTCAGACAGAACCATAAAGTTTTGTGGGGATGATACCAGCAGTGTGCTCAACTGGCATAACATTGTATTATTCTTCTAATTATAAGCAGATGTCCATTGCACCCTATCCCCCCTTATGCCAGATGCCAAGAGCTCCCCGCACTATCAGAAGTCAAGAGTTCCCCACCCTCCCTTACATCACAGTGCACCCCCCATACCTTTTGTTGCTGCCTCGAAGAAGCTGGGGGCAGACCTGGGAAGCAGCGGAGTCTGCTGAAAGCTGAGACCAGGGGAGGCAGAGACAAGGGGGTGTGGCAGCTGCATAGAGAGGTGCAGGATTGTTGAAGGAGTTCTGTCCTCCTTTCTGCTGCGACTGCTGAGACAAGGTGGGGACAGAGACGAAGGGGGGTTCCGCGGCTGCAGGAAGGGTTGCGAGGCCACATGAAAAGCCCTGGCGGGCCAGATACAGCCTGCAGCCCTTGTGTTTGCCATATGTGGTGTAATGTATCGTGATATCTTCTCTTACAGTAATAAGCTTCACATTATAGTATTGTGAATAGGAACACTTTACCCTATTATAGACAACTTTACTTTCCATAAGCACATGGTCATGAGACCTTTAACTTGGGACTAGGGAGCAAATCTTCCTGGGTACAGTTAATTAACTTTTGTGAATATTGCTCAAAGTTCACAAACTATAAGCAGGTGGATCTTGTACTTCAGTTCTGGCATTTGTAGGGCTAATAAGCAAGCTATTGTCAAACAAAAGGCATGGGATATTGGGTACTGCCATGGGAGACATGTGCCAACGAAAAAAAGAAAAAACTCCCTACACAGAATTGTTAGCTCTGGCTAACAGATCCAAAACACACTGACAATTTGGCTGCTGTGAGCCCACCCTTTCTAGTAAGCTGGTTTATTCATTCATTCAAAATGTTAGCTTTTGTGATTCAACTCACCAGAGTGAGGTGTTCATTATTTTTGTCGGCAAACCTGCAAACAATTGTAGACAAAGTTTGTAAATCCCAAGGATGGGCTGTACACAAACGGTGGCAGCAAACCTGAACCTCATCGCTACTTGGGACAGAGATTTGCTATTAAAAACAGACCAGCTATAGGGAACCCTCCTAAGTGTAAAGCTGGCCATACACTAGTTGATTGAGAGCTGATTAAAACGGTGATCCTCAGTGGCATGGATTGGGGAATTCTCCTGCCATGCTATTATATTCTGACAGTGGTGAGTGTGCTGCTGTCAGAATACCATAACAGTGACTGTAGCTGATTGGCTTCAGTCACTGTTCATCTGACAATTTTCCAAACAGCTTCTTCGATTTTCAGATCAAAGGATATCAGGCTGCTGGCAGGGTCATCCACTGAATGAATTTGGACCAGTTTATTGAAAAATTTGCTCCATGTATGGCCAGCTTAAGACTTCTGCTTATACAGTCATGGCCAAAAATATTGGCACCCCTGCATTTCTGTCAGATAATGCACCACTTTGTGCAGAAAATTGTTGCAATTACAAATGTTTAGGCATTCTCATGTTTATTTCTTTTGTTTGTATTGGTATGACACAAAAAAGTGGAGAAAAATGCCAAATCTGACACATTCCATGTAAAACTCCAAAAATGGACTGGACAAAGTTATTGGCACCCTCAATTAATATTTTGTAGCACAGCCTTTGGAAAAAATTACTGAAATCAATCGCTTCCTGTAACCATCAATTAGTTTCTTACACCTCTCTACAGGAATTTTGAACCACTCTTCTTTTGCCAACTGCTCCAGGTCTCTCAGATTGGAAGGGTTCCTTTTCCCAACTGCTGTTTTGAGATCTCTCCGCAGGTGCTCTGTGGGATGTAGATCTGGACTCATTGCTGGCCAGTCCAGTACTCTCCAGCGCTTTGTCTGAAACCATTTCTGGGTGCTTTTTGATGTGTGCTTTGGGTCATTGTCCTGCTGTAAGACCCATGACCTCTGATGGAGACACAACTTTCTAACACTGGGCCCTACATTGCACCCCAGAATTAATTGGTAGTCTTCAGATTTCATAATGCCATGCACACAGTTAAGACATCTAGTGCCTGAAGCATCAAAGAACCCCAAAACATCAGTGAACCTCCAACATGTTTGACTGTAGAGACTGTATTTTTTTATTTAAAGGGCTCGTTTCTTTTTCTGAAAACAGTAGAATTATGGGCTTTACCAAAAAGGTGTCATTTTGTTTCTTCTATCCGCAACACATTCTCCTAAAAGGAGAATTTAGGCTTCCTCAGGTAATTTTTGGCAAACTCCAATCTGGCTTTTTAAATGTTTCTGTGTCAGCAGTGGGTTCCTCCTGGGTCTCCTACCATAGCGTCCCATTTCATTCAGATGGTGACGTATAGTGCGAGCTGACACAGTTGTACCCTGCGCCTGAAGGTCAGCTTGAATTTGTGTGGTAGTTGATCGAGTGTCCTTATCCACCATTCAAACAATCCTTAATTGCAATCTTTGATCAATTGTTCTCTTTCATCCACATCCACGGAGATTAGGTACAGTGCCATGGAGTGTAAACTTCTTGACAATGTTGCTCACAGTGGACACAGGAACATTAAGATTTCTGAAGATGGACTTGTAACCTTGAGATTGTCCGTGCTTTTCCACAAAAACTTGGAATGCAATTATTTCCGGCAATTTGGAGAAGGTGCCAATAATTTTGTCCAATCCATTTTTTGGAGTTTTGTTTGGAATGTATCAGATTTGGCTTTTTTTTTTCCACTTTTTTGTGTTATACCAAATAGAAACAAAAGACATACACTTGAGAATGCCTTAACATTTGTAATTGCTACCATTTTCTGCAAAGTGGTGCACTATCTGACAGAAATGGAGGGGTGCCAATATTTTTAGCCATGACTGTATATTCTCGGCAAGGAGGCTTCCAATAGTCTGTGCAAGTTGCAGGCTAATGACATGGCTACTTGCACAGTGATGGCATAGTAGCCACATTGTAAAAGGAAACACTCAGATGTAGCAAATAAAAGTTGGAAACCGAAAAAACAAATGTATAGATAGGCTATGTATCTAACAGGGGACATTTATAACAACAATATATCCTATACATAAAATCCTTTTAGCTCCATGAATGTGCCTTGCTAGTTTTCTGCACATAATGTACTTAGATCTAAATATGGTATTTCCTCTTTTGAAAATCTGATCACTACATTTTACTGGCTAAATAAGCCCTTTAATAAAGACATTCCTTAGGTGTACTCTGTATGAAAAGGATTGTCTGCAGCGATGCAGCTTTCTTTTTATATATAGCTAAGGTCAGACTGTAAAACGTGTAATGCATAAGTTGTATATTATGTTCTACCTGAAGTGCTATTGTTCCTGTCCAGCATGAAGGTTTTTATTTGTGTTCCAGGAGATGCAGACAACAGAGAGATTGGAAGTTTTGTTTAAGGCTAGCGAATTTATTTCTTCATTGAGATGATTTGCAGCCGCACAAGAATTAATAGTGATAAATATGGTTCAAGTTTGTTTTTAAAGAACTGCCAGCTGGACAAATAAATTGTCTATTCTGTCCACTTCCAGTGTGTAATGACTAAGGCTGAACATTCAGATAATTTATAAAATGTGTTAGTATAAAGCAGTAGATTTTGTTATGAAACTTCAGTTTTAGAACTTCGGAGTTAGAGACCCATTTATACTTATGTGGGCCAGGCATGGATCGGGGTGGCGTTCACTGTCTGACCTCAGCTGCAGATTAGACCACAAAAGTTCAGGGTATCAAAAGGGCTACTTATTGCCTCTATGTGTCTATCTATCTATCTATCTATCTATCTATCTATCTATCTATCTATCTATCTATCTATCTACTGTATCTATCTACTGTATCTATCTATCTATCTATCTATCTATCTATCTATCTATCTATCTACTGTATCTATCTACTGTATCTATCTACTGTATCTATCTATCTATTTGTTGGACTTCAAGGTGGGTGGGAACTATTGTGGTAAGATCCTGCCACTGGAGTGGAAGTTCACCCTAGAATTATTCTATAAACACTAGAAAGCCATATAACACATGCACCTTGATAAATGCATAGCACAATATTTGAATTCTGTCTGGGCTCTGAATGACCAGCAATCCAAGTCCTGGACCCTAGTTGTTCTCTTGGTTGTTCTCTTGGTGTTTCTCACCCAGTAGCTAAGTGATGTGAATATGGGTGATCTGTCTGACAGGTAGATAACTTCTGCAACCCAAAGGATCTAGACAGTATGCTTGGCTTCACAGTGAACATAGCAATTGAAGCTCGACAAGAACTAAAACTGTGCAGATACAACTTTATTACATTAGGGTCAAGAGGATATTCAAGTGGTGTAGTCAACGCATTTTGACTACAATCCCTGGAGCTTAAAAGTTGCATTGTGTTGTGATGGGAGTAGGCTCGTCAGCAGTTTGTTTAGAAGCCTTTTAAAAGCCTTTTAACAGTGACACCATGCACCTCATGGTGCTGCTCAGCCCAACCCCCTGCCCCATACTACTTATAGCTTTTTGATCAAAAAGCCTGACTGGGAATTGCTCTGACACTAGGGGGGCTGAGCTAAACTATGAGTTGAATGGGGTCCCTGGAAAATAGCCAGCAGTTTCCAATTCTGGACAACCGGAGCATAGACAGAAGTCAAACATGGTGCTATGCGGTTATCAATGTACAAGTGTTATAGGCTAGTTTATTGTTTAAAGAGTAATTCTAAGGTGAACTTCCACTTTAAGTATTAGTGCTAATAAGAGCAGCAGAGACAGTAATGGGTTAACAACATTATAATTTTTTAATATCAGTAGAAAAAAATCTAAAACGGCGTTTGATTTTGCTTTTGCATTGGCTGCTATGGGACATGGTGCCCACTATGCCCTTGCTAGTAATAAATACCTGTGCTTTGTTGTATCTAGAAATTGATGTAGTTATAACATAAACCTGCACAAATGAGATTGCTTTATTGTTGTGCAAGGAGGACCACACTTAATATGTTTCACCTTTTCTTGATCTGTGAAATAATAAGAGCAATTTGTGTCACACACTAACCTTGGTCATGATATTGATGCTCACTCTTGGGCTTCTTTTTTGTTTTGATAAAGAAGCAAGATCTTTTAAAAGCAAATTTTAAAGTTTCATAAAACTGGAGATGAAAACAAGTCGTGCCATCCATCTCGGCTTGACTTTATGATAAAGTTTAGGTGATTTAAAGCTTCTGCATCAAATTGATATTTTCTTCCAAGCTAGGTCAACATAAAATACAAATGACATAGAAATTAGCTTTTTATTCTTTTCACTCCTGATTTTTAGTGGGACAGATGAAAACAGTTGGTTTGCAATGAAATAAGAGATTCTTTGCACTCATGATGGGTTTTAAACACAGTCCAAGGTTCGAAATGTAGAGTTGCTGCAAGGACTGCATTGCATTTCTCCATTTGTAATTTATTTCACTGACACGCCTTCATCTGAAATGATGGCACACTTATTTGTTGAAGCTTTTGGCTAAAATCAAACTTCTGAAACTTAAGCAAAGGAAGAAAAAGTATCGATATACGACTTTATTGTAGTACTTTTCTTTAAATGTGGGGATTTTGCGTGCACATAATTCCAAAAATAGTACTGACTTAAATACATTTGGACTTCATGATTTAAATGGAAGATTTCATGTATTTTAAGTGAGCTCATGTTTTTAACTTCTTTCTTTTTGCTGTTTGTCTTAAAGTTGTTTCTGAGGCTTTGGCCTTTTTTTGCTACATCTTCTAAAAAGTATTGTTATTTGGTTAATGCCCAACTCTTGGCTTTTTTTTAATGCCCTGCAGCAGCAGTGAAAATTAAACAAAAAAAGCTCTGGCCTGGCTGCAATTCTCCTCTCTGGTGCCATTCCCACAGTAATTCCTTTTCGACCATTAGATGTCCTCAGTCTTACAGGTGCCAAACGTCATCCAATCCAGAAGACTGAGGACATACTGTGAGTGCAGGCCATCATACATCTGTCTGCTGAGAGGGCAATACCAAGGCATCCTGACGGTTCTGAATCAATGCTCTGCACACTGCTCTACATACGCAGTCAAATGATGCAGAGAGTGGCGCCAATGACACCTCTAAGAATTACTAGACATGTGCACTGCCAAAAAATTTGTTTCGTTTCGTTTCGTTTTAAATTCGGATTTGTGTTATTTTGTTTTTCGGGATTCGGGTGTGAAAGTCAATTCGGACGAAATTCGGTAGCGGTAGGTCGACCGTTCGTTTCGTTTTCGGTTCTTATTCGGTTCTTATTCGTTTATTATTCGTTTCGTTTCGTTTGTGACATTTGAGGGGGAAAAAATATTTTTCTCCTTCTCTAATGTCACTTTTCTCCAACGAACGAAACTAATAAGAACCGAAAACGAAACGAACGCTCAACCTACCGCTACCGAATTTCGGAAATGGAAATTCGGATTCGTTTGCATTCGTTATGTCTGTAATTCGGAATTCGGATACATCCGAATGTCCGAATTTCCGAAAATTCGTCCGAATTTCGATTCGGAACGAAACGAATCACACATGTCTAATATATACATATATATGTGTATGTACATTATTTATCAGTTGACACATATATAATAACGGCATTAACAGACATTGATAACAGACATTGATAATGTTTATACAAAACCAATTTCTTATACACATATATCTAAAAAATATTTAAAACTCTTATAAAGATTTCATCAAAGGATATAAACACACTTGTTCAGCAAAAGCAAGTAGAACACTCTGAGGATGCACTTGAACATGAGTAGCAGTTATATACAGGCAGCATTCTGAAACAAATAATAAATCTTATCTGCATTTACCAAATTGTTAAATGGGTACTTTAACAGAGGTAATTCTTTGCACTGTGGAGATGTATAAGAGTGAAGCTCATTAGGTATGAACAGAATTATGTTATTAATGGCTTTGGCGTTATATTTTGTATGAAGGTTATGACGGTAGAGGAACCATATTCTTGTAATGTTTTAGACACATATGAAACAGATCAGCTTAAAGCATAACCCTCACCAAAACCTTTCTTTTTAGGCTCAATGAAAGAGTTAAAACCTTTGCCAGGGTTTCATTACTGTCTGTAACCCTGTTGGAAAATCCCCCTTCCTTGCTTTCTGTCTCATTGACAGTTCTATGGGACAGGACGTGATATAAAATCTATTTCATAGAGGCCGAGCAACAAAACCTTTTTGTAGTAGTGAGAAAAGATTAGCGCCTTTGTCAAATTTCTATTGCTGTCATGGTCTCTCTGCCCTGAAGACACCTAGTGCCTTCATTTCTTGTTGTAGGGTCAAAGTCAGGGTAATAGGGTAAAGGTGGAGGAATCTTATCCAAAGAGATCATAGACCATAATAAATACCTGGCACAAGCTCTAACTTTTCTCCATTCCATCCAGAACAAAAAAAAACACTTTAGGCTGAAGAAGTGCTTTAATGTGATTATAATTATCAATGTGTGTTAACATTGTAAAATGCTTGTATTCATGCAACGTTTGTAATTATATATGTACAAGGGGTTACGCCTTGCTGATCCACTTACCTCACTTCAAGTCAGCCAAGCAAGGTCTGTTTAAAACATATACTCTATCCATTCTCATTAGACATAAACCTCCCATAATGCTCCTGGTGAGCAGAGACCATCTGATCTTAGCCTAGGCAAGACTGCTTGGGAGAAGTTGCTTTTTATTTCTAGCAAAATAATGGGGGGAATTAACCAAAACTGGAGCAGTTACCCATAGTAACCAATCGGCTTCTATCTTCAGTTTGTTCAGTTAAGCTTTGAAAATGAAAGAAGCCAATGGGTTGCCATGGGCAACTGCTCCAGATTTGGGCTGCTCAAGTTTTGATAAATTCCCCCCAATGTGATTTAATTATGCAGACATATCCTGTGGTTAAGGTTCAAGCATGAATTTTGTTGACATGTTCAGTTTAAAAGGTCGATAAGCCACCAATGACTCAAGTATACGCTTTCTTGTAAGTGCTAAATCGTTTTTCCTTTTGTATCAACCTACAGAAAACTACTGGAATGCAGTGTCCTTCATCGCACCAAACTCTTTCCTTCATTTCTCTACATTCCAAGGAGAAACCAGCGCCGATATCTCTTTTTACTTTAAGACGTCTGCCCCAGATGGAGTATTTGTAGAAAACAGAGGAAGCACAGACTTTATAAAAATAGAACTCAAGTGTAAGTTTTGTTTTTCTTTTTGTATAATGTGTGTGTGCATTTTGTACTCTACTATTTATCTTAAACCATATGTGTAGACAAAACATTTATTTTTGTTTTGGATAGTGTAGGGGAGGGTTAAAACCCCTGTCAATTTTTTTCCCTGTGTGTGTCCCAATATGTAGATATTTATTCACTTTATGTCCTAAAGATTCATCCAGTTGAGACAATTGTCACCAGAAAAGGTATCCTTATTGGAATATTTAACTTCCTGTCCTGTTGACAACTGTAAAATGTTGGCTTCCCATCACTTTTTGCCCCAGTAATAATGGTGACCAGGACAAATTGAGAGGATAATTATAGCCAGGACAGGCAGCAATAAACACCTGTCTGTCCCCTTGGGAAATGAGGTTGCAATTTGCCTATAACTGCAGTTGCATATATCTCTTGAACTAATTATCATTTTTACTTGTGGTGAAAAATAGGTAACCTCTGGCTATACATTTTGTTCTATTATATGCTCAATTTGTATTATTTTAGTTTGTGACAGGCTCGCTTTAAAACCAATAAGCTCACTACATATGTCATAATACATAAATAAATCAAACATTATCAAAAAAAATATACTAATTATAGTATTCATTCAAACTATCTTGTATATTCTATACCACTATAAAGATTGCAGCTATAGGGCAACAATACCTTGTCCTCTTGGAAGAATATACGATGGGATAAAATTTACTGTTAAGATGGTACAATGATGATTATGTACTGCCATGAATTAAATCAAAGTGTACTTATCCTTTAGGTCCCTTTAGGGTAAGATCACCACTCCCTCCCTGTGCACAGATGAATACTTACCAGTTCCAAAGGGCTTGGTGGGGTTGTCTGTTGGCATCCTATGGTGGACTTCTCTCACTCGGCAGTGCCTGCACAGTGCAACCCCATTGTTCGTCTCCCTACCTTATAAAAGAGATAGATGAGCCCCATAGAAGTCAATGGGGATGTACTGTGCAAGCACAGCCAGGAGAAGGAGATGTCTGCCGCAGGATGTAAAAAAAAACAACCAAGGCTGGGCCCATTGAAACTCAATAAGTAGTCATTTGCGCATGAGGAGGAAGGGAGTGGTTATGTCACCTTAAAGGTCCCCAAAGGATAAGTGCACTTATCCTTAAGTTCAGACTTCAGAGTCTAAATAAAACACAGATAAGTAGTGAGTGGATGCTCTGCCAATGTTTTATGGTGAATTGTATTTATTTAAAAAGAAACCGAACTATGGAAGCTGTGCCCAAAAATGCAGGCAGAAGGCAAAGGACTAATCACCAATATTGCGTGTAGGCTCCCTGCAGCTAATATTTCCCCATTTATAACCTACCATGCCTTGTTCTGCACTGTGTCTCTGTGTGGATGCAACCATCTTGGTAGAGGTAGGATTTTGCTTCAGCAAGGAGATCATAGAGCAACACAGTAGTGACATCACCCTCACTCTCTGTGTGGATGCAACCATCTTGGTAGAGGTAGGATTTTGCTTCAGCAAGGAGATCATAGAGCAACACAGTAGTGACATCAATCTCACTCATATTTTCTTGAGACTAGCAGTCAGAGGCAGCAGTGCCTTCTATCTCACACTTATGAGGCTGTAGGCATAGGAGTGCCTAAGCACCTTCGCACACCAGGAAGTGTACTGCTATCTTTTAGGAGCAATTCAAGACAAAGGGTACATTTTTTTCTGGGTAATGCTTAGGCATAATTAACATTTCAAAATGTTCCCTATAACATAGCAAATATTCACTTTCTGAGCTCAGGTTCACTTTTTAATTTGATGGCAGTGTATTGTCTTGAGATATTTGTAATTTCAAGGTTAAGACAAAGATTGGTCAAAGGAAAGTTATTTTAGGAAGCATGTCTTCTAAATTTGTGCCTACAGCATTGGCACCTATGTCAGCTCAGCATGGTACTCCCCCTGCAGCTTCGCCCTTGTTAGCATCTACAGAACAGTAGGTGAATATCAAAAAATGTCACACGGCAAGGTTTTCATACACCTCAGTAATCCTGGGATGCATAATTACTTTTGGGCATCTAATTTTAATGGAATGCTAAAAATGTTAGCTGGCGCACATGGAGCTTTTCAAAGACCTTTTATCGAATCATTTAACTAGATTTTATCTGCTGCTATGTATTGTGCCAGTATCTATAGCAAAAGCTTGTTTTCCTGAAAACTGTAATCATAAGAATAAATCGACCTTTTACATCAAGCTGGAATCTTATTTCAGCCACATAAAATTGGAGAAAAACATTGCAATGTACATTAACGCGGACCTTTACACGCAAAAATCAAATTCTACTAATGCATCACTCTATGTATAATGATTCATAATAACATAGACATGTCAGGTGTAAAATGCTGTAATGTTGAAATACTTACACTAGCAGAGCATTCACTTCCTGCTTTGAAAGTGCAAATTTCTTCAGGTCTGCCAATGCCTTGTCATCAGCAGAGCATTGCTGGGAAATCTCATCTGCAATCTCATGAGATATCAGGGAAAGGCATTTTTCTCCCCTGAGATGATGTGCATGGTCACATGTCTTAGTCACATGTGCTAGACTTCCAGGAAGTAAAGGGAGATCTCGTAACCTGCCCTTAGTTAAAATGGCCACTGTCAGAAGACAGAAAAGAAAAATAAGGTATGCAGAAAATAAAAAGCCTGCAATTATGTAGAAGTATCATAAGATTGTCTTTTCAAAACATTTAAAGATGTGTTTGTTATTATTTTAAAGATATGGGTAAAGGTCCGCTTTAAGAATAACTCAAAATGCAGTTTTAACATATATAACATTGCTGATCATGTTTTTACATAATCCCTTAATTATGAGTTTCTGCCACATTGAATGTTTGAAGGTCATTTGAAAATGTGGCTCTTGTATTTTACAGTGTGTGCTCCAGTTATAGCTTTTCTGAGTTAGTTTTCAGTGATTTCCTCAAAAACAATTCTTTAGCAGCAAAGCACTAGGGTGCATTAAATGGGGTCATTGAGGTTACCCTGACACTACACCTATGCATAACCATAAAGTATATTTCCACTTTTGCAGTTAAATTTGAGAAAACCCAAATATATGTTTGTTATGTGTTCCCATTTCCACATCATACTAAAAAATAATTATCAAAAAAAAGTATTTTAGATATTTTGTTGCAGCAGGCAAAATGGCTGAATCCATGTTTTTCTGAGCACCTTCACAGTGATTTGTCCTTATACAAAAACTGAGACAGGGCTGTGTGAAATGTGTTTCTCTTAATAACATGCAATGCAGAAGTAAGAAGTGGTAATCATTTAACCTTTTGTTAGGACAGGCAGTATTCCAATCAACTTTTCAAATTATAATGGAATTATAAAAAAAATCAGACAGTACAGTACACAAACCCCTCACAACCCCTCCTAACATTACAACGAAGGAAAAGCAAGGTATATTGCTAGCAACTAAATAGCAATTTAAACTGCAAGAAGCATTTTTGTTATTTTTGTTTTAGCCTATGTGATATGAATGAGAACAAATTAGGTAAAGTAGGTCTTATCCCAATTTGACTGCAAACGTGGAAATACACTTTAAACCTTTGCGCTAAAACACCTGAACAATGCCGGCATCCAATCAGATTGTTCAAGTATTTTGAGAGCAAGCGGGGCCGACTAGGAAGATACTGAAGCTTGGCCCAGTGGAAGATTCCTCCATAAAGTTTAGCGTAAATGGAAGAATCTGTTGCACTCTTTCCATCTGACCATAGAAAATCTGCAGATAAACTACAAGTGTATGGCCAGCTTAACATTCGATCTGTACAAGGGAATTTAAAGGAAATGGTTATCTTTTTTAGCCTCCAACTCTAGTAGCACTCTCCAGCACCTCATGCCAGTTTTGGAACAATCAAATACACAGCTAGAAAGCAGAAAATCTTATATATTGTAGAATAGATTATATGCATGAGAGGCTTACTTTGGGAAGCCTAATATAAAGAGAACACACACTTTTGTAGATACAAGATTGCTCAAACTGCCAAGAGCCCCCACATGCTTATTCCAGCAACTGGCTAATATAACCCCCCAACACAAACTGTAGTCTCCAGTTACTGGATTTTGGGGTGCTGCCTCTTTGTATGCCTTTCAGGAAACAGGTGTTTTATACTCGTAACTAATTACAGGTAATAATTAACTTTTGACCTTACAATGAAAATAATGTAGCATAATTAACGAGGAAAACAGCTTAATCAAGGAAGCATACTTATATGATGTTTATGTAAATAATGTATAATATATGATAATGTATTCATTTTTAAGTTTATTCTCATAGCTAAATATGATTATTGCCTCTTATTGGTGATGATAGTTTATATTATATCCACCTTGAAAAAAGAAAAATGTTAAGCATTGACTGTTTCACTTCCACTATAATATACCATTTCGGAAATATTAGAAATATGCCAATTACAGATGTTATAAATAATTGTAATGGAATTTTTGGCTGACTCTTGGCCATATAAAGTGATAACTGATGATCATGATCTTTTAAAACATACTTCCATGCTGTGCAGTACATATGGACCTTTAAAAGGCAACTGCAGAATGATATCCTATTAATTTAAGGGGTCTGAAGTGGTGTTTCCTTCCCTCATGGTCAGTTACAAACTAAAAGTGAGAGCACAGTTCTGCTAAGTGTCTAAAGGTAAAGTTGTTGAATCTGTATGGCCCTAGATCCTTATGACAGTGATGTGTGCAGTGTTCTTTCAGTTAGTATCCTGCATGGCTGTTAGAGATAAGACAATGAAATAGAGGGAAACTGGAGGGACCAGTAACAAATCTTATATATATTGAACAAGACCAGTGATATCTTTTATTTAGGTCCTCAGAATGTCTTGCTATTGTATCACATTTAAGTGTGGTGACATAGTAAGAAAAATAACTATTTGTACATAGAGAGAAAATCCATTATGGCCCCTTCTTCGGGACGCAGAAGCGATCTGGCGACAGGTAAGTCGCCAGGATCGCTTCTGTTGTAAAGCCGACAGTCGGCTCTACAAGTTTAAACAGAGTCCCGGCGGCAAAAGTCGCCGGGAGTCTGTTTAAACAGCCCCGATGCTGGCGACGTACACTGTACGTCGTCAGTCACGAAGGGGTTAAATGTAGGCATTGTCATTGTCTGCTGGTTTTGTATAGGCTGCTAGATTCCAAGCTTTCATGTGAACAAGCACAGTACCTCTGAATCCAGAAGGAACAACCTTCATAGTTGTTATGGGCCAGTGATTTACTAAATAGTGAAGCCATATGATCAGCATGACAGCCATCAAACTAGCAGATTCTAACAAACTAATTGCCTAGAGGCTTTAATATCAGTAGTCTCAAAACCCCATAAAGACCCACCCTCTCTAACAATTATAGACACATTTTCCTGCTTGACTTATTTTTAAAAAACCTTCCTTCTAATTTAGCAGTGCCCCTAGAAAAAAATATTGCCATTCAGGCCATGGGGATCAAGTGGGCGAAACCCCCAAGGCAGGTCAAGGATAATATTTGCAAAACAATAAATCTAATATGCTAATATTTACAACACACTATTGATGCTATTGGGTTTAGACATGGACAAAGCATTTAATAGTTTATCTTGAGCCCTACAGTGATATGGAATCACCAGTTCCTTTTAAATCCTCTTAAATCTCTGTCTCTGCAGTCCATATCTAAAGTTCCGAGCTTGAAATTCCAATCCCACACATATCCATGGAGGAATGGAGCCCCTTGCCCCTCACTTTAGAAACAAGCCTAACATTTCTAGCCTAAAATACATTGGGCAGAAAAGTAAATGACCCTCTCTACTTACAAACCCCCAATACTCCCTTTTGCAATTTATTGATAAAACATAAACTTCACCCCCATGTGAGAAATACTTTCTCATGCAATATTTATGTTCATGTGTGATCTCAGTAATGCTGAAGGTTTTGCCAAGGCTGCTAAAAATATCTATATTGTTTTTACTCTAGCCAACACCGAAGTCTCGTTTTCATTTGATGTTGGAAATGGCCCCGTGGAGCTTATTGTTACCTCTCCCACTCCGCTGAATGATGACCAGTGGCATCGGGTCAGAGCAGAGAGAAATGTGAAAGAAGCCAGATTACAGGTCGATCAGCACCAACCACAGATTCGGAAAGCGCCCACTCACGGTCACACGCGACTTGAGCTCACCAGCCAGTTCTATGTTGGTAAGAAAATCAGTCCATTTGGAAATTCAGACATATAATTGGTGTATTCTAATTCTACTGATACACATGTAGGATGAAATCATTAAAGACACTGGATGAGTTTTGTTCTATCATGGCCAATGAGATTTGAAAGTAAACATGTCTTCATCTTACTTTTTTTCTCCACAGTTTCTTGGATAGCGCTGTACTAGTGACAGGATAAAATGCTAATTTACCTGTTATTGCAAATTATGCCAGAAATTGGGCAATACTTTTGAATAGGGTTTAGTCCACATTAGACATGTGCATGGCAAAAAAATTAATTTCGGACTAAACAAATAAAAACAAAAAAAATTTCAATAGTTTCGTCAAAGGAAACTAATTTGAATGCTGCTTTGGATTCGGAAGCAACGAGCCTCCAAATCCAAAACCGCACAATAACGAAAATTTGTCCGAATAACTGATTTTTCTGAATCTTAACTGAATAACTGATTTTTCAGAAACGAACCGCACATGTCTACACATCATAAATGTTATATA
>NW_017307108.1:526295-528922 GCF_000935625.1 Nanorana parkeri | reverse complement strand
TATATATATATATAATGTTTTTCTGAAACAATCAGAAATAGTTTTATCACCTGTCGCTTCTTTAAGAAACTCTGTAATTTTTCAACTTTCTTTAAAAGACCAAACTGTCCAGCAAAATGGCAGTTGGACGGTTGAGACAAGCCATTTAATATTGACATGGGTTTATTTAATAGGTTCTTCAAAAAGTTAAAACCTTTATCCCAAAATGAACAAACTGCTGCTGTAACTGCTGAAACGGTGTGAGTTGGATTTAGCCACGTATGTAAAGTCTATCTCAATCTGTTAGTTTATCTTACGCTACCCTCTCCACAGGATGAGAATGCTGCTGTCCACGGGTGGCTACGTTTCTTCTTCTCCATAGTTGCAGTGGAGGGGTGAATGTAGCCATCCTAACACAGGAAATGTGTTACTGGCTGTATCAACAGCTGAAAATTAAGGGGAAAAAACGTTAAAAAAAGAAAACTAATGCAGCTACCTTATTTACAGTTTGGTAAGCTGCAATATATAATATTTTGGGTTTTGGGTTTAGTCACATTTTAACCAAGAACATGTCTGAATGTAAACCAGCATCTTAGTAATATGCATTTTGGTTGAAGTTGCCCTATAAGCTCCAGGTTCTGTTGCTATAGAGCTCAGTTCCTGGTATGCTCTCACTTAACACATTCAATGAATTTCTAAGTGAGTTTAGCCTTAAGCAGGAAAGCATTTATGTTTTACTGCTTGTTGAATGACTATTTGAAATTCAGTAAACTTCCTAAGATTATGCAGTATGTTTTCCATAGGGATATCTGTGGATATTGTTTTCTTTTAAATGTTTTCAGCCGAACATGCTGAGCATGTTCGGCTGATCCGAAGCCACTCGAAGCAAGCCGATGTACGGCTGATTTCAGCCGATATAGGGCTGAAATCAGCCGTACCAGCCTGAAGTGAATAGCCGAACAGTGTTCGGCTCACTTCACTTCTGATCGGTCATTCACTCGGCTGCCCTCGGGAGCTTTGTGAATAGACCCCATATTGTTTAATGGACCTTTTTTAGCTTTAGGCCTTCTGGACCATCAGGTTCCACCTAGTACATTCAGAATAATGATGCAAATTTTATGTATCACTCAGGGGGGAGATCGTCTAAGCCAAGTGCTGTGTTTAAACCAAAACTTTTTTGTATTTAAATCCAAAACTTTTTTTAGGATACAGTAGTGAGGAATATTTAATGCTGTTTGTGTCCCACTGAGGGACATTCACCTTATCTGTCTGCCCTTGTGACCACTGTCTCAGGGTCTGAAAGTGAGGGAAAATCCCAAAATTTGCATTTTCACTAGAACAGGAACAAAGGATCAATCTTCCAGTGATAACTCTTGTTCTGTTTACAGCTGTGTGAGAGTGCACTTTCCTCATCTTCTTTTTTGTCTACAGAAAAAGGAAGTGAAGGGAAATCACTGCAATGGGACATTGATGGCCAAAATTCTTGACATGCTCTTTCCAATATGACAAAAAAGTTTTGACTGCAAATATACTTTAATGGAAGACTTTTTTTTTTTTACATGAGAAAGAAAGAGTATACAAAAAAGTAAGAAGTCACTGTACTGAATAAACACCAATGGATTTAGCACAGATATACAATTTTGAAACATCAATTCTTACCCAAAGAAAAACAGGCAAAATGTTTTGGAAAACATTTTAAAAGTAAAATAATTATTTTACCGGACCAGCATAGACTAACAATCCAAAACAATAGATAGGTAACCTTGCACCACCTATTAACCTTGAATCTAAGGAAGACTCCAGTTATTGCTAATAAAAGGCTGACCACAGGAGTAGAGCTCCATGTTACTTATATTTTGAGTTTAAATCAATAATAGCACCATGTGCTGCAGGCATAAACAGGCAAAAATAGATACAATACCATTGATGCTGCTCAATGGTGCACCTAATTACAGTGTATCAATTTGTGTTTACATTTTAACTAACACGGAGCAGAAACACCTAACCTTAGATTGCTGCTTATAGCTGCTCTGCTGGAAAGATGAGGAGCTCTGCTAGCACATTTAACATAACCCCTAAGATTAACTCAGACCCCTCCCAGTACATACTTTATAGCTGGTAAAAGTGTTTGCACAGCCCTATATAAACATCAACATCCAAAATTCCTGAAGCCCATACCAACATCCATTTATACTCACATTTAACACTGAGATCAACTAATTCCCTCCTAATGGGTTACCTTGAGGCCTTCATTAATATACAGGTTGCCATAGTTAAGTCAGTTATATGTTAATGAATGAGCATTAATAATTAGAGCAAAGCAGTAGTATCACTATCTTCTACCATGCGTGAACTTTTTCATCCTTCATACAATTGTGAACAAAATGAAACACTGATCTTTTTATTTCAAAGTCAAAAATGCAGTCAGTACCAGTGATTTGTATTTGCTGTTTGTATGCTCTCTGCCTTTGTTTGCCCTTAAACTCTAGTGGTCAGTTCACCTTTAATATAATTTTTTTTTTAAATACAGCTTTGATTATTATATTACAGCTTTGACTCTTCAATAAAAAGCTGTACTCCACTATTTAAAAAAGGTTATACATTTTAAGCTGCCGCTATTGTGCCCCCCCCCCCCCCCCCCCACCTCA